>NC_089844.1:207587515-207810015 GCF_035609145.1 Eleutherodactylus coqui
ATATATATATATATATATATATATATATATATATATATATATATATTTATTACATATATACATACACACATACATACATATATACACATACATACATATATACACACATTTTTATTTTTTCCTTCGTTCCTAACTTATAACAAGAGAGTAAAAAAAAAAGTTAGTGGTACAGTAGGGTGGGGGTTAAAGGGAATATGGTGTCAGCTTTTAATCATTAAGTAGGGTAGTTTTGTAACCATGGGTTCCATTTATTTCGGTATTTAGCATAGCTTCCATTTTTTAGGGCATATCATTTTTCATATGTAATATGGTCCGCGATTGTCTGTTTTAGTTCCAAAATGTTCGGAGCTTTGGCGGATTTCCACTTCCTTGACACCAATAATTTGGCGGTTAGGAGTATGTGGCCTGTCAGACTTTTCATTGAATTGGGGATATGTTTATTGTCTAGCAAAAGGATGGCTAACTCAGGAGATTTGGGAATATATATTTTTGTGATCTTTCTCAGTATGGAAAAAAACTTCGTCCCAAAAGCCTAGGAGTTTTGGGCAACTCCAAAATATGTGACATAGGTTGCCTATGTGGCCACAATGTCTCCAACAATGATTGTCTGAGTCTGTAAAGGCCCTAGCAATCGCCACTGGAGTGAAGTACCATCTAGTTAAGACCTTGATATGCACCTCGATCGTATTGGAGTTGATAGTTGCTTTATTGGCCCATGTGAAGGCCGAGAGCCACCTGTCTGGTGTGAATCTCTTTCCTATGTCCCTCTCCCAGTTGAGAATGTGAGCACGTTTTATGTTTCTCATGTCTCCAGAGAGCATGTCGTAGCAGACTCTCACCAGGGAGCGGGAGGTCGGAGAAGGATTGTTAAAGACTCTCAGCATGTCGTCTGTGAACTTCACTTTCCAGAGTTGGGCGGACTGTAATAAGGACCACACTTCAAGGTATTTAAATGCATCTCTTGAAGAGAGATTGAATTTTCTATCAGGATTTGGAAAGGCAGTATGTCATCATCTAGCAGCACATCCCCCAGATTTAGTATTCCCCTCTCCATCCACGACCCCAAGTGTAGGTTGGGGATAAGAAACTCGAGAGTAGAAATTGGGATACATTCCATAGTTTTCACCGTGTGAGGGCTGGTGTTCCGAGCCAGCCAATTCCAGGATTCTAATGAAGCTTGTATAGGTGGGGAAATAGACTGTAGATTATGGATCGGCGGCACAGACGAGGAGAGAGAGGATAAGAGGGAGGCCAAGAGAAGAGAGCGGATGGGCCTGTCATTGATTAATTGGGTCTCAACTTAAAGCCAGCTTGGACCCGGCCTTGGTTTCAGCCAATGTCTGGTTTGATTAACATTAGTCGCGTGGAGGTAAGACCATAAATTCGGCACTCCCAGGCCTCCCTGCTTCCTGTTAAGGTAGAGTATAGGAGCGGCGACTCTTGGTCTTTTCCCCTTCCATATGAAGTTAGAAAATTGTTTTTTGAAATTTTGAGATTTCAGATCTAGGGATCCGAAGGGTAATTGTTCGAAAAAGATATAGGATTTTAGGGAGAATCAACATCTTATAGAGCGTAACTCTGCCCATCCACGACGGCTCTTTGGTCGCCAGGGACTCTAGCTCCGTTTGAAGGTTAACTAACAAGGGTATCAAGTTCGCTGGGATAATATTAGCCAGCGGGGTGCATAATTTTATTCCCTGGTATGGGATGGTATTTTTTCCCCATTGGAAAGGGAACTCCTTTTGGATAGTGATTTTTAGGGGGTTGTCTATGTTAATGGGGAGTATCTGGGTTTTGTCTATGTTTAATTTGTAGTATGAATTTTTGCTAAATTCTTGGATTGTATTGCTTACTTCTCTTAGAGATGTTATGGGATCTGTAAGGAGGAGCAGGACATCATCCGCAAACAGACTTATTTTGTGCTGTCTAGCGCCAGCAGGGATCCCCCTGATGTTTGTATTGAGCCTAATATTCTCCGCCAGAGGTTCCATAACTAGCGTGAATAGCAATGGAGATAGCGGGCACCCTTGTCGGGTGCCGTTAGTGATTTGGAAGGGTTTTGAGAGGACCCCATCCACTAGAACCCTGGCGGAGGGGGAGCCATAGAGAGCTCGAATGGCCCTGAGAATATTTCCCTGGAAACCAAATTTCTCCAAGGTGGCGAAGGCGAACCCTCAATGTAGCCTATCAAAGGCTTTTTCGGCGTCTAAAGCCAAAAGTATTGTTGGGGTATGATTCGCCTTTGCCATTGCCATAAGATTCAGTACTCTTCTGGTGCCGTCCGACGCCTGCCTACCTCTCGTAAACCCGACCTGGTCGCTATGAATAATCTGTGGAAGGATTTTTAGTAGGCGTTGGGCTAATACTTTTGAATATATTTTTGTATCGCAATTTAACAATGAAATTGGCCTAAAGTTTGCTGGAGAATTCAGGGTTTTTCCCTGTTTAGGAATTGTGACCAAAGTGGCTCTCAACATTTCCTCCGGTAGGCTACCACTGAGCATTGCTTTGTTGAATGTTTCGGCTAGACAAGGGGCCAGGTCCGGAGCGAAGTCTCTATAATATTCATTTGAAAAACCGTCCGGGCCTGGAGCCTTGTGTGCTTTCAGTGTCTTAATTGTTTCCAAGATCTCCGCAGGAGAGATAGGGGTGTTTAATGACTTTAGTTGGTCCTCCGCGACAGTAGGGAGAGTTATTTTCCCCAGGAAATTATTGATTTGCTGGATATCTGGTTGAGGGGTGGAGCCATCTTTATTCAAATTGTACAGATTGGAATAGAACAGACTGAATTCATCCGCTATTTTTTGTGGATGTATTATTTTCGTTCCCGATCCATCCTGCCTTACCAGATAAGGAATTTTGGATGGTGACTGGCGTTGTTTTATTATCCTAGCCATTAATCTAGAAGGCTTATTATACGCTGTGTAATAATTCATTTTTGAGAAATTTAGAGTTTTGACGTAGTCTTCTATTAATTCTTGGCGAAGTTTATGGCGTAGATACATTAGTTCCCTGTGGAGCCCAATTGAGGGGGAGATTTAAATTTTTTGCTCAGGATTAGCAATTTGTGCTAGGATATTGTTTATTTGGAGTTGTTTCTTTTTTTTATATTGAGAGCTAATCTTAATCATTATGCCCCTCATGTATGCCTTGTGGGCACACCATGTGGAGAGGACATCTGTGTCTGGGTTCCTGTTAAACAAGAAGTATTCTGTCAGGGATTCTTTGATCAGCTTATTAAATTCAGGGATCCACATGAGGGAGATATTGTTTCTCCAGTTCCCAGGTGGGCGGAGAGGATTGGATGTCTCAAACGTAAGATATATAGGGGAGTGGTCTGACCAATTTGTCCACCAAGCATAGGTCGATCCTTGAGAAGGATCTATGGCGAGGGGAGTAAAAGGTATACTCCCTAGATGTGGAGTTGAGACATCTATAAGAGTCGAACAGTGCTCGTTTGTGAAGCCATGGGGCGAGGGTGGGTGATAGTCTATTGGCGGTGCTGGTTGAGTCAAGTTGTTTGTCAGGGATGATATTGAAGTCGCCGCATATGATAAGTTTGCCTTTTTGGACTTTACGTACTTTTTTTAAGGATCTTGCTTAAAAACGAGATCTGCGAGGAATTAGTGGCATATATGTTTACTAGAGTCATTTGTACCTCGTTAAATAGACCTACTAAGATAACATATCTACCATGGGGGTCTATGATCTTTTCGGTGAGATCTATATCTATGGTTTCTTTAATTGCAGTTATAACCCCCGCTCTCTTCTTCTCAGCGCAGGATAAAAAGATATTGGGACATGTCTTGTGGAGAAAGGGAGGATGTGCTGCCGCGACGAAATGTGATTCCTGGAGACATATGATGTCGACCTTTTCATGCATCACATCTCTCCAGACTGCTGACCTCTTATAGGGAGAGTTAAGCCCTTTTGCATTGAGTGAAGATATTTTTTTTTTTTTTTTTTTTTCCAAATACTTTTTATTAAACATTTTCACATAGTACACAGTATTTTAATCTCACATGCGATGCTTGTACATAGGTTATACATTAAGTTCTTTGTCTTGTTGTAATACAATTATTGAACATTTGGACAGCATTATGTCAATTCCTCACATGACATGTTTATATATTTCAATAATAAAACATTTCTTGTGTTCCATCAGTTAGTTGTGTTTTACCGGTTATATCCTATCTTTTGGAAAAGAAAAGGGATTTTTGAGTGCATAACATGCTTAAATCAGTGCGTTTTGAAAGCGAGAGATCTTGAGATTTCAGTATTCTAACCTGTTAAAATGTTGTAATTTTTTACTATAACAAACTTAAAACAAACTTAAAACAATTCACAACTTACTTTCCTGCCAATACTGCCATGTATCATTGAATTTATTTAAGCAATTATTATTTTTAGCATGCATTTTCTCATAACAATAGTGATCTGTCATCATATCCAGTAAATCTTTTATTTTTGGAGGGTGTTCCAGCCTCCAGTTTCTTGCAATAATATTTTTTGCCGCTAGTAGAAAATGGCAAATCCACTTCCTCTTCTTTCTAGGGATCGATTCACAGCCCAAGAGCAAAATGGCTAACTGCGGGGAAAATGTTAAACTCTCTTTCGTGATACTCTGTATATTATCAAATATCTCTTTCCAATATATTTGGATCTTGGGACAGGCCCAAAACAAATGTAGAAGTGATCCTTCGTTTCCGCATCTCCTCCAACATTCATTTTTTACATTGTCAAAACATTTTGCTAGTTTTAATGGTGTATAATACCATCTTGAGATCACTTTTTGGTGGGTTTGGATTAAGTTAGCTGAAAGGGTGGCTTTGTTTGCCCATGTGAATGAGCTCAGCCACTGTGTCGGAGAGAAGCTCTCTCCCACATCCCGTTCCCAATTTATCAAATGCATTTTTTTGATATTGCTCATGTTTCCGGAGACGCTATCATATACCAGCCTAGTCAGTGAACTTTGAGAAGATTCACACCTTTGGAGTAGGGTCTCCACTTGTATAGGAAGAGAGCATCTCTCCAATCGGGAAACATTCAAAAAGGAAGCCACCCTCGCATAGGAAAACAATTCTGAGTCTGGTAGGTTGAATTTTTCTTGGATTGACTTAAATGTAAGGGGTTTATTATTTTCTAATAATTCTGTTACGGATTCAATCCCTTTCTTTTTCCACTCCTTTATGTTTACGTCATGAACAAAGTACTGGAGAATTTCTATAGGTATGAATAGAGGTGTGATGCGTGGTGCATTCTTGAATTTGTATGCTAAGTCTTTCCAGCATTGTAAAGTCAATTCCATCATAGGAGATATATCTTGCGTTTCCAATGCTGGGATAGTTTTGGGGTACAAGTTTTTGATAATAGAAGCTTTAATAAGTAGCCCTAAGGGTCTGTTATGGTTCTTGTATTTTTCTATTTGTCCCCAAGGAGGGGTTTGTGAGTTTCTCAGCCAGGCGCTAGATTGATTTATGATAATAGCCTGATAGTATGTTGATAGGTTTGGGACTCCCAAACCTCCTTGTCCTTTTCGTAGGTATAGAATTGATGCCGCTATCTTGGGTTTTTTCTTGTTCCAAATGAACATTTGTAGTTGTTTTTGGAAATTTGCGATTATACTTCTAGGTATAGGGTAGGATAATGTGCGAAAAATGTAGAGGATTTTAGGCAGGATCAGCATCTTATATAATATAATTCTGCCTATCCATGAGAATTCTTTTTTCTTTAAGTCTTCCAGTTCTGTATTGAGTGTATTTAGTAGTGGGTCCAGGTTGGAAGATATGTTTTTTGCTCTAGATTGACATATTTTAATACCCAAGTATGGTACTTCTGTGTGCCATTTAAAGGGAAATTCTTTCTGGATGGCTTTTTTCAGTCCTTTTTCTATATTGAAATCAAGGATTGATGACTTGTCTGAATTTAGTTTGTAGTAAGATGCCTCGCTAAATTGGGTTATGCATTGTTGGACATTTCTTAATGAGCTTAGAGGATCGGTAAGAAATAAGAGAATGTCATCCGCGAAAAGTCCTATTTTATGTTGTCTTAGGTTGGTTGGTATTCCTCTGATATTTACAGCTGATCGAATTGATTCCGCCAATGGTTCAATGAACATCACAAATAGTAAGGGAGATAGGGGACATCCTTGTCGGGTTCCATTAGTTATGCTAAAGGAGGAGGACAGTGTTCCCTCTACCAACACCTTTGCTGAGGGATTTGTATACAATGCTTGAACTGCATTCAGATAGGTACCACTCACTCCAAACTTTTTGAGGACCGCAAATGCAAATCCCCAGTGTACCCTATCGAACGCCTTCTCTGCATCCAGGGAAAGGAGGAGAGAAGGCGCTCGACTCGGGCCCACCATTTCTATCAGATTTTGAGTTCTACGTGCACCATCTGACGCATTTCTACCTTTTGTGAACCCCACCTGATCGCTATGTATGATATCTGGTAGTACATCTAGCAATCTCAAAGCTAATATTTTTGAATAGATTTTTGTGTCTGAATTTAAAAGCGATATAGGCCTAAAGTTTGCCGGGGAGGTGGGTTCTTTTCCCGGTTTGGGAAGTGCTATTATCGTGGCCTGAAGCATTTCCTCTGGCAACACTCCCTTTTGCATAGATTCATTGAATATGGTGACCATACGTGGGGATAAAATAGATGTGAAGATTTTGTAATATTCGTTGGACAAGCCGTCCGGCCCTGGTGATTTATGGTTTTTTGCAACATTTATAGCTTTATTTATTTCGTTTATAGATATTGGTTTATTTAGTTCCTCTTTTTTCTCTCCTATTGAGGGTAATGAGATATCTTTTAGGAAATTTTCTATGGTTGTGGATGTTGGCTGGGGTGTTGTATCACAATTTTTTAGGTTGTATAAATTGGCGTAAAATTCCTTGAATTGTTCCGCAATATGTTGCGGGTGGGATATCTTCGTTGCGGGATCCTTACTGCATTTTATATAGGGGATCTTTACCTTTGTTGGTCTCGTTTTGGCTAAGTTGGCCATTAACTTTGAAGGTTTGTCAATGTTGGAGTAGTAGTTAGCCCTTAAGTAGGTCATATTTTTATTGTAATTGTCCAATAGTTCTTTTCTTAATTCCTCTCTCAAATGCATCAGGACCGATAAGGATTTGTTTTGGGGGTTTTCTTGTTCAATTTTTTCTTGTTCTTGTATCTTTTCCAACAAGGTTTTTATTTTTGTTTGTTTGCTCTTTCTCTCTTGTATTTTTAGTTTTATCATAACCCCCCTAATTACTGCTTTATGTGCATTCCATATAACAGAATTATCTGTTCCTTGGTTTTCATTTAATTTAAAATATTCTAGCAGGGCTTGTTTGATTTGTTCTTGAGCTTTAGGTGTTTTGAGTAAATTTATGTCATTTCGCCATATTTTGAATTGGCTGGATGGACTGCCTATTTTGATATTCATATATATAGGCGCATGATCCGACCATGTGGTCGTTCCTATCATAGATTCTAATATGGACGTGAGCGTCCACCCATCCGTTATAATTAGGTCGATCCGTGAAAACGTCCTGTGCCTTGGTGAGAAGAATGTATATTCTCTTGAGGTGGAATTCAGGCATCTAAAAGTGTCGTATAGACCTTCTTTGTTTAGCCATGGTTGCAGGACTGGTGCAGTTCTTTTTTGTGCTGTGGAATCAATTTCCTTATTGGGTATAATGTTGAAATCGCCACATATAATTAATTTCCCCTTTTGGATTTTCCTAATTTTCTTAATAAGTTTATTCAAAAAGGATATTTGAGAGCTATTGGGCGCATATACATTTGCTAGCGTGATCGGTGTTTTATTAAGAATGCCCTGAAGGACAATATACCTCCCCTTCAAGTCAATTATTTGTTTTTCTATTGAAAATTGTACACTATCCCTAAAGGCAATTGTCACTCCTGCGTGTTTTTTGTTTCCAGCATTGGCCGAGAAAATTTGGGGGTAATGTTTATTTTTGAATTTTGCTGCGGCCAATTCTGTGAAGTGTGTTTCTTGTAAACACAAAATGTCTACCTTGTTTGACATTGCGTCCCTCCAGATCATAGACCTTTTAAAGGGAGTGTTCAATCCCTTCGTGTTCTGTGAATATAGTTTAATGGACATGGTATATTTTAATTAGCAATCTTCTATAAAGAATTATCTTAGCAGTGCAAGTTGTGAACAAAACATTGTAAATTTCGTATACAATATCAACTATAGGTCTTCTTTTAGGTGACCGCTTACTTGTGTAAGTGTTACGAAATAATAGTAAGACCTGTAACATGAAACAATAAACTTTGTATACAGCCTCAGGGTGAACCTGGTGTATTTTTGGGGGGTGAAAGTTCGCCTTGCAGGGTAAAACCCCTTTTACTCACTCATTTGTAGTCCCGGATAGTCCAACTTGCTTGAATTATTCTGAGTTTGGGTGTGTTTCCCTTGGTGGAGTAGAAGGCAAAGCGCGTCTGCTGGTCCCATTTTTCGGTTTTGTGGTTTCGGTTGTTTGCATCGGGATGTTCCATTTCTCCAGGATTTTCTCTCCTGCTTCTGGTGAAGAAATAACATGCATGACGTTGTTTTTATGTATTATGATTTTTGTCGGAAACCCCCATTTATATGGGATTTTGGCAAAGCGTAGAGTTGCAGTTACTTGCGCAAAAGTTTTCCTCGCCTTTATTGTAGATTGTGACAGGTCTGCATAAAGACTGATGTTCTCATATGGGGATGGCAAAGATTGGATGTGCCTCACTGTTGCCATCAATTCTTCTTTTTTATGGTAGAAATGTAATCTTGCAATTACGTCTCGAGGTATTGCGTCTGGCAGGAAGCTGGGTTTTACAAGTCTGTGTATCCTGTCAATTGTACACTCTTGGCTAGTAGAGTTTGGTAGGACCTTTTTTATCAGGTTGGTAAGATATTGTTTTAACTCTGGTTGGGATACTTTTTCTGGAACGCCTCTGATCTTTATGTTATTTCTCCTGTTCCTGTCTTCTAGGTCGGTTAATTTGTTTTTAATACTTTCTACCTCTTCCTCCAGCGCATAATGTGCGTCTATCAATTTGTTATGTGAAGTCGTTATTTCACCCATTTTTGCTTCCGCATGGTCCGCACGGACTTCTATCTCATGTATGGAGTTGTTTACTGTAGCTGTCAATACTTGTATATCCTTCTGCAAGGATCCATGCAGTGCTAGCATCATATTTTTTATAAAGTCCTCTGATGCTGGGTGTTTAGAGGATGGGACATTTTTGATTAGTTCTTCTCCAAAAAATAATTTCTGGCCGAGTGGGTTGGGAGAAGTTGAGAGCCGAGGTCTCATTTTCTCTGGGCTTGTGGATGGGGAGGAAGATGCAGACAGAGAGGGAGACTGTGTGCCTGCCGGCGCCATTTTGGGAAGCTGAGCCGACACATTTTGAAGCTCTTCAGCTCCTTCACTCACCCCACTGCAGCGCAGATCTCCCGCTGTCCCTCCGTTCCTTCTGCCTGGGCTGACAGCTTCTTTCGGGGATGATGTTCTGGGACGTAGTTCCCCTCCGCTGGTATCGGAGCTCGTGCGCGGGACGGCGCCATTTTGATCAGCAGGAGATGTTCTTGCCGGGCCGCGGGATGAGAAGAAGTCCGACACCTTGTGAATTGGCGTCTTTCCTCCTCTTCTCTTCGGCATGGTGTTTGGTGAGTCTTTAGACGCTTTGCTGTTCAGTTTGGACGTGATGGGAACGCTTTGTGTTGCTATGCAGGGGTTTTAGCAACGGAGCCCGGCTCTATGCGACTATCTTCCGCTGCATCAGGCCACGCCCCCGAGTGAAGATATTTTTAACACCATTTTTTAGGAAGCTGCTGAGTGTTGTACTTATGGAACCTTGGATTTTTGCTGACTGTTGTTGGGTTGGGGAAGGGAAAGACAACATGAACAATCATAACAGAGATAGCTGGCCACAAACGCCAACTAGTATGGCCAGATATACAACTGTTTCTGGATGCAGTGTTTAATAGCCAGAAAATTGTTGGGAACAGCTGCCCATATTGAGCTGTTCTCGCAGGTTTGTGATCCTGCGTGGTTATGGGGGGGTAAAAAGTTCGCCCGACGGGAGAGAGAAATAAGCCTCCAGGTTTTGCGGGGGAATATATAAATCAGCGAGGTGAGCGAGGTTGCGTATTCTCTCCTGAACGCTCTAGTGGACGATGAGCGGCGGATTTATTTTGGGGTTCTTCGGTGAGCTGAAAGCCCCACGAGATGAGGGTTTTTTCACCTTCTTCTGGCTTGTTAAATACATATGTAGTGCCTTCTTTGTGGAGTATAAGTTTGGTGGGGTGGCCCCATTTGTGAGGAATTTTTTTTCTTTCCTGAGGGATGAGGTTATACGGAAGAAGGATTTCCTATGGTAGCGGCGGATAGGTCCACAAATAATTTAATATTTGAGAACTGTGGAGGTAGATCAGTCATTTTGCGGGAGGCAAACATGAGTGCCTCTTTGATGTGATAGAAATGGATCTGCGCTATGACATCACGTGGGACATTGTCGTGAAGGAATTTCGGTTTCTGCAGACGGTGTGCCCTATCAATTATGAGTTCCTGATCTGGAGTAGAAGGCAGGAGTTTTTTCATTAATTGCACCAGAAAGTCCTTCAAATCTGCTGGGCTGACTTTTTCTGGGATGCCCCTAAATTTTACATTATTGCGTCTGTTGCGATCTTCCAGATCCGCCATCTTAACTTTAATTTGGTCTACCTCCTCCTCCAGAGAGTAGTGTGCATCAATCAGGGAGTTGTGAGATTTAGTTAATTCCTCCATTTAATTTTCTATATGGGAGGTTCTTTCCTCAATCTCATTTATGGTGGAGCTGAATGATGACGAGAATGTGTGGAGATCTTCTCTTATAGTGCTCCTTAGAGCGAGCATCATCTCCTTTATAAAGGCCTCCGACGCAGGTTGGTCTGATGTTGGGACCATTTCTAAAAATTCAGCGGTATTGGGTGGGGACAAAGATATGTTTATTGCCTCCGCTAGCCTCTGTCTCCCCTTTTCAGGGCTAGCTGAGGGTGAACGACTGTCCTCTGAGTGTGACATGTGGCTGGGCGCCATCTTGGCTGGGAGAGTGGGGCTGCGTGTGATGGCTGCCGATGTCTCACTCACCTCTCCCAGGATTAGAAGTCGGCATGCATCCCTCCGGTCGGTGTTGGGACTCTCTGCTGATGAAGCTTGCCTCTGGGGAGAGCCGATAGCAGCATTGCTAGGTTCGTCCGAGGAGGGGGGGGGGGGGGAGCGTTGTCGCCGGAGCTCTTCTGCCTCTGCGGGCAGAGTAGAAGTCGGGAAGAGGCTGCGGGGGCGCCTTTGAAGGCTTGCGTCGGGTCATATCGGGGCGACAGGAGGTTCAGGTACGTCTTTGTGGCGGAGGGAAGTCCTGCTGGTGCTTTTCTAATTGCTGTGGAGGTTTATATCAGAGTGGTGCTCAAAGGATGGCGTCCGTCTTTGTCCGCAGTCAGGCCACGCCCCCCAAATATTTTTTTAAAGATACAGCTCGCTATTGCTTAATTTTCAACATAGCCTGGAGGCAGCCCAGTGGGGGAAAAATGGTTTCTGGTAAAGTATCAATACTTTTGAAACTTTGAACAATTGTAAAAAAAAAAAAAAAAAGTAAGCAGAGCCTTTTGGGCCACAGAAAAATTGGCAGTTCAGCATGATGACATGTTGTTTCAGGGGAAGGAGTAGGGGGAGGAGGACTAATATCAAAGAGTGATTGACAAAGCTAATCCCCCCCTTTTTTTTCTGGTGATAGGGAATGCTTATTTATCCGGCTGCAGCGAAAATAATCTTTAGGTACTGCTGCTTTCTGCCGGTGGAGAAGAGAAGTCTGGGGGAATCAAGGCTTTGTTCATCTTTATGAGTGTAAGCATGTCGGCACTGGCAGTTGACAGGCGGGTACGCTTGTCCATGATGATTCCCCCAGCTGCACGAAACACCCTCTCTGACAAGATGCTAGCGGCAGGGCAAGCCAGCACCTCCAGGGCGTACGGCGCAAGTTCGTGCCACGTGTTCAGCTTTGCCACCCAATAGTTGCATGAAGCAAAGGCATCACATAGAGCGGTGGTACGATCAGCTACGTACTCCCTCACCATCTTTTTACAGTGCTCCCTCCGACTTAGCCTTGACTGGGGAGTGGTGACACAGTCTTGCTGGGGAGCCATAAAGCTGGGCAAGGCCTTGGAGAGTGTTCCCCTGCCGGTGCTGTACATGCTGCCTGATCTCTGCACCTCCCCTGCTACTTGGCCCTCGGAACTGCGCCTTCTGCCGCTAGCGGTCTGAGATGGGAAGTTTACCATCAGTTTGTCCACCAGGGCCCTGTGGTATAGCATCACTCTTGAACCCCTTTCCTCTTCGGGAATGAGAGTGGAAAGGCTCTCCTTATACCTTGGGTCGAGCAGTGTGTACACCCAGTAATCCGTAGTGGCCAGAATGCGTCTAACACGAGGGTCATGAGAAAGGCAGCCTAACATGAAGTCAGCCATGTGTGCCAGGGTACCTGTATGTAACACATCGCTGTCCTCACTAGGAAGATCACTTTCTGGATCATCCTTCTCCTCCTCGTCCACAGGCCATACACGCTGAACAGATGAGAGGCAAGCAGGATGGGTACCCTCTGCAGTGTGCCCAGCTGTCTCTTCCCCCTCCTCCTCCTGAGGCTCCTCCCCCTCCTCCTCCGCCTCCAAAACGCGCTGAGATATAGACATGAGGGTGCTCTGACTATCCAGCGACATACTGTCTTCCCCTGTTTCCTGTTCCGACCGCAAAGCGCCAGCCTTTATGTTTTGCAGGGGACTTCCCAACAGGCATAACAGAGGAATGGTGATGCTAATGATTGCAGCCTCGCCGCTCACCATCTGGGTAGACTCCTCAAAGTTTCCAAGGACCTGGCAGATGTCTGCCAACCAGGCCCACTCCTCAGTAAAGAATTGGGGAGGCTGACTCCCACTATGCTGCCCATGTTGGAGTTGGTATTCCACTATTGCTCTACACTGCTCATAGAGCCTGGCCAACATGTGCAGTCTAGAATTCCACCGTGTGGGCATGTCGCACAGCAGTCAGTGCTCTGGCAGGTTAAACCGATGTTGCAGGGTCCTCAGGGTGGCAGCGTCCATGGTGGACTTGTGGAAATGTGCACAGACGCGGCACACCTTGCCGAGCAGGTCAGGCAAGTGAGGCTAGTTTTTAAGAAACCGCTGAACCACCAGATTGAAGACGTGGGCCAGGCATGGCACGTGTGTGAGGCTGCCGAGCTGCAGAGCCGCCACCAGGTTATGGCCATTGTCATACACGACCATGCCCGGTTGGAGGCTCAGCGGCGAAAGCCAGAGGTCGGTCTGCTCTGTCAGACCCTGCAACAGTTCGGGGCCCGTGTGTCTCTTGTCACCTAGGCAGAGTAGTTTCAGCACGGCCTGCTGACACTTGCCCACCGCTGTGCTGCCGCGCACACCGACTGCTGGCGACGTGCTGCTCACACTTCTTAATTGAGAGGTAGGATTTGCGTAGAAGGAGGAGGAGGGGGAGGGTTTAGAGGAGGTGGCATAGACCGACGCAGATACCAGCACTGAGGTAGGACCCGCTATTCTGGGTGTGGGTAGGACGTGACTCGGTCCCAGCCTCCACCAAATTCACCCAATGTGCCGTCAGGGAGATATAGTGGCCCTGCCCGCCAGTACTTGTCCACGTGTCTGTGGTTAAGTGGACCTTCCCAGTAACCGTGCTGGTGAGGATGCGATTTATGTTGCGGGATACGTGCTGGTGTAGAGCTGGGACGGCACACCGGGAAAAATAGTGGCGACTGGGGATAGCGTAGCGCGTGACCACCGCCACCATCATGTTTTTGAAAGTTTCTGTTTCCTCTAGCCTGTATGGCAGCATCTCCAGGCTGATTAATTTTGCAATGTGCACGTTTACAGCTTGTGCATACGGGTGCGTTGTGGCTGAGTTGCGCTTTTGCTCCAACGCTTTTGCTAGGGACAGCTGAACGCTGCGCTGAGAGACATTGCTGGATGGGGTGGAGGACAGTGGAGGTGAGGGTGTGGGTGCAGGCCGGGAGGCGCATGTGCCAGTATCCTGAGTTGGATCTGAGTGGCAGGTTGGGGGACAAGGCAGTGGTGTTACCCGGAGGCAGTGAACGGCCTTCGTCCCACCTTGTGGGGTGCTTGTCCAGCATATGCCTGCATATGCTAGTGGTGGTGAGGCTGGTAGTGGTCGCTCCCCGGCTGATCTTGGCGCGACACAGGTTGCACACCACTGTTCAGCGGTCGTCCACGCTCTCACTGAAAAACATCCACACCTTTGAACACCTAGCCCTCTGCACGGAGGCTTGGCGCGCGCGGGGGGGGGGGGGGGGGGGGTGCTTTGGGAATCAGTTGGGGGATTCTTCGCTCTGGCCCTGCCTCTACCTCTGGCCACTCCACTGCCTCTTCCAAGCTGTCCTGCTGCTGCACTTGCCTCCCCCTCTGAAGCCCTGTCCTCAGTAGGCTTAGCAAACCAGGTAGTGTCAGTCACCTCATCGTCCAGCTGCTCTTCCTCCGAATCCTCTGTGCGCTCCTCCCTCTGACTTACTGCCTTTACTACTACCTCACTGATAGACAACTGTGTCTCATCATCATCATCATCCTCACCCACTGAAAGCTCTTGAGACAGTTGTCGGAAGTCCCCAGCCTCATCACCCAGACCCCGGGGACTTTCCAAAGGTTGGGCATTGGTCAAGACAAACTCCTCAGGTGAGAGAGGAACCATTTTTTTCCCACTAATGGCAGGGGCCCCAGAACAGTTCCTGGGAGTATGTCTGCTCAGAATATGTCATTTCATGGAGTGAGGAGGCTGGGAGGAAGGATGAGTTGCAGCCAGAGGAATCAGAGTTGCAGTCCCTATCTGGGAGTAGTGGACTGCATAGAAGACTGGGTGGTCGACACATTGCTGGATGCACTTTCTGCCATCCACGACAGGACCTGCTCACACTGCTCTGTTTGTAATAAAGGTCTACCACATGGACCCATAAATTGTGATATGAAGCTGGGGACCCCAGAAACTTGCCTCTCTCCTAACCCCACAGAAGCCGGCTGTGATTCACCTGGACCAGGAACTCAGCCTGTGCCCACACCCTCACTTGCACGTCCATGTTCACGTCCTCGACCCTTACACCTACTCCTCATCATGGTGGATTAAGAATAGAGCAGGGGCTAAATAAAGTACCCCGCTGTATAGCACTGGCAACCTGGCCTTAATTCACCGCACACAGAGACTTGTAGATAGCGGAGGCTCTACTGCTCGCAGAGAATCGTAGATAATAGAGGCTGTGTGGAGTGGGAGAACACTGTAAAGCCAGTGGAGAGTGCTGGTAACTGTGGCGATCTCAACCCCACCAAGCTGCATAATACTAAAATGGAATCACTACAACTCCAAGTAGCCTCCCAGTAAAATCCACATGGTCAGATGTAGCCCTAAGAAGGACCGTTGGGGTTCTTGAAGACAGGATCCTACACTACCACTGTCCCTATCTCAGCAGCACTTTCCCTATACTCTGCATAATCGACTGCAGCCCGAGATAAAAAAAGAAAAAAAAGTGCAAAACTGCTCCCAGCAGCCACAACAGTAATGCACACGGTCAGATGTGGCCCTAAGAAGGACCATTGGTGTTCTTGAAGACAGGATCCTACACTAACACTCTCCCTATAGTAGCAGCAGCATTTTCCCTATGCACTCCCAGTGTGTGTCTGAGGCGAGCTGCGGGCGGGGCCGCTTTAAATATTCATCAGTCACTTGATCTCGCCAGCCACTCACTTCAGGGGGGTGGGATAGGGCTGGCACGTCACAGGAGGAAGTGGTATTGCCTTCCCTGCATGTCTATTGGCTAGAAAATGGCTCTAAACATGTGGGGAAGAAAATGGAATTGACTCGAGTACCGCATGGTACTCGAGTCAATTCAATTCGAGTAACGAGCATCTCGAGGTCCCTAATGCTCGGACGAGTGTGCTCGCTCATCTCTATTAGTTAGTTCTTTTTTTTTTTTTTTTTTAATTAATTAATTTATTTTAAGGGAGGAGTAAAAACGAAAATGGGAAAAAATAAAACAAAAACAAAAATGCGTGGCCACTGAGGGGTTAACTTTAGAGATGAGCGAGTGTACTCGCCCAAGCTTGATACTCGTTCGAGCATTAGCGTACTCGGGATGCTCGTTACTCGAGACGAGCACCACGCGGTACTCGATTCAATTCCATTTCCTTCCCTGAAAGTTTTGCGCCATTTTCTGGCCAATAGAAACGCAGGGAAGGCATTACAACTTCCTCCTGTGACGTTTCAGCCCTGTCCCACCCCCCTGCAGTGAGTGGCTGGCAAGATCAAGTGACCCCTGAGTATTTAACCCCTTAACGACCAATGACGTACCTGGTACGTCATGGAGCGTCGGGGTATGTATGAAGAGAGGTTGCGTTGCAACCTCTCTTCATACAGTGCGGGCATCAGCTGTTTATAACAGCTGACACCCGCGGGCAATAGCCGCGAGCGGCCGCGCGGCCGATCGCGGCTATTAACCATTTAAACGCCGCTGTCAATTCTGACAGCGGCATTTAAATCCCCCGAACGATGTTCGGGGGTCCCGCGCGGCCCCCCCGCGGTGAGATCGGGGGAGCCTTGCACGTATCATGGCAGCCGGGGGCCTAATGAAAGGCCCCAGGGCTGCCTTAGCAGACTGCCTATCAAGCCGTCCCCGTGGGGTGGCTTCATAGGCTGCCTGTCAAAAAGCAGTTTGACGTAATGCTATAGCATTACGTCATACTGCAGGAGCGATCAAAGCATCGCATCTTAAAGTCCCCCAGGGGGACTTCAAAGTAAAGTAAAAAAAAGAATCAATAAAGTTTTTTTTTAATTGAAAAAAAAAAAAAGTTGTAAAAGTTTAAATCACCCCCCTTTTGCCATATCTATTATTAAAAAATCTAAATAATAAATTAAAAATATGTATTTGATATCGCCGCGTCCGTAAAAGTCCGATCTATCAAAGTAGCACATAATTTTTCCCGCACGGTGAACGTCGTCCGAAACAAAAAATGAAGAACGCCAGAAATGCACTTTTTTAGTTACCCTGTCTCCAATAAAAAACGCAATAAAAAGCGATCAAAAAGTCATATGTATTCCAAAATGGTACTATCAGAAACTACAGGACATCCCGCAAAAAATGAGACCTTGCTCAACTACGTCGACAGAAAAATAAAAAAGTTATCGCGCGCACAAAATGACGACAGAAAATAATTGAAAAAAATTTTATGTCTTTAAAAAAAAAAAAGAGGAGTATAGTAAAAAAAAACCTAAACAAGTTTGGCATCGTAGTAATCGTACCGACCCATAGAATAAAGTTATCACGTCGTTTTTGTTGCCATTTGTGCGCCGTAGAAGCAAGACGTACTAAAAGATGGCAAAATGTCGTTTTTTTTCCATTTTACTCCACTTAGAATTTTTTTAAAGTTTTTCAGTACATTATATGGTACTTTAAATAGCACCATTGAAAAATACAACTCATCCCGCAAAAAACAAGCCCTCATACAGTGACGTGGATGGATAAATAAAGGAGTTATGATTTTTTTAAAGGGGGGAGGAAAAAACGAAAATGGAAAACGAAAAATGGCCGCGTCATTAAGGGGTTAAAGTGGGTCCGCTCGCGGCTCGCCACAGTCACACACTGGGAGAGATCAGGGGCAGTGCTGCTGCTGCTATAGGGAAAGTGTTAGTGTAGGAACCTGTGTACAAGAACCCCAACGGTCCTTCTTAGGGCCACATCTGACCATCTGCATTACTGTTGTGGCTGCTGGTAGCAGTTTTGCTTTTATTTTTGTATATCGGGCGTGTAGCCCCATTACAGCTATAGCGTTCTCAGGCTGCAGTCTGTACTGCATAGTATAGGGACAGCGTTGCTGAGATAGGGACAGTGGTAGTGTAGGATCCTGTGTACAAGAACCCCAACGGTCCTTCTTAGGGCAACCTGTGACTGTGTGCATTTTACAGGTTGTCGGATGGGAGTTGTAGTCCATCACTATTGCACAGCTAGGCCTGTTTGCAGCCTTCCGTATAATTTTTTTTCTGGCTGCAGTTAGCGTTAGAATACCGCTGTCAGCCTCCAACTGTACGCCAATAATTCCAATTTTTTTTTTACACCGCTCTGTGTCTGTGGTCAACTTCACGCACAACGTACGGCGACAGCCCCTGGTAGAGGGAAAGTCATATACACGCTATATAGCCGGTATTCTTTTTTTAAAATAAAAATAAATATATAAAAGTTCCTTCTTAGGGCTACCTGTGACCGTGTGCATTTTACAGGTTGTCTGATGGGAGTTGTAGTCCCACACTATTGCACTTAGGCCTGTTTGCGGCCTTCCTGACTATTGATTTCTGCCTGGAGTTTGCCTTACTATACCGCTCTCAGCGACAAAGTCTACACACATAATTCCAAGATTATTTACACCGGGCTGTGTCTGCAGTGAATTAGAGACGCACAGCATACGGCCACAGCAACTGGTAGAGGGAACGTGATATACACACTATCCAGCCTGTATTCTTTGACCAAAAAAAACCCAAAAAGCTCCTACTTAGGGCTACCGCTGAGCGTCTGCATTTTACTGGGTGCCTGGTGGGAGTTCTGGTGCATCACTATTGCATTGCTTCCATTTTTTTCTGCCTGGAGTTAGCGTTACGATTCCGCTCTCTGCGTAGAAAACTGTACGCATATAATTCCATAATTATTTACAGCGGTCTGTGTCTGCTCTATTCATAATCCACCATGCTGAGGGGTAGGGGTCAAGGATGTGGATGCGGGCGAGGATGCGGAGTTCCAAGTGAGGGTGTGGGCACAGGCCAAGTTTCTGGTCCAGGTGTATCCCAGCCGGCTGCTGTGGGATTAGGAGAGAGGCAAGTTTCTGGGGTCCCCAGCTTCATATCACAATTTGTGGGTCCATGTGGTAGACCTTTATTGCAAACAGAGCAGTGTGAGCAGGTCCTGTCGTGGATGGCAGAAAGAGCATCCAGCAATGTATCGACCACCCAGTCTTCTACGCCGTCCACTGCTGAAACTCTGAATCCTCTGGCTGCTGCTCCTCCTTCCTCACAGCCTATACTGATGCAACAAAAATGGTACTGGGGTCTGCATATGCTTCTGCTACATTAATGTTACAGGGGTCTGCTGCTAGAGAAATGTTACTGGGGTCTGCCTATACTTCCGCTACATAAATGTTACAGGGGTCTGCTGATATTGCTGCTACAGAAATGTTACAGGGGTCTGCCTATACTGCTGCTACAGAAATGTTCCTGGGGTGTGTTTATACCTTTGCTACAGGAATATTACAGCGGTCTGCCTATACTATGGGTGCACTAAGTCTTCCCATTGCAGTGCTTTACCTATGTGGCACAAATAGTACAGTGGCTGACTAGGCCTGAATTGCTGTCCGAGGCCAAGTTGCTTGGCGGGGCGAAACTCTCCCATGGTTGGGCACTCCGAGTACTTCCTGTGTAATACCATCTTTGTGCACTTACAGCATAGGCTAGGCCAAGTAACTCAAAGACTGCCTCTTCCAGTCTTGAGCTATCTATGTTGTGTCACATGGATTTCTTGTTGCTATGTAACTCAGGGCACCTTGGGTCACAAAGGTGGAGGCTTGGAACCGAGCCTGACCCTGGGCCCGCTAACGTGCTTCCCACACAGACTATAGCGGGTCCTGGTCATGGTGTCTTGGCCTTGTAATGCCACCTCCTCCCGCTTGGGGTCAGGGGATCAGCAATGCACATCATGTGCTTTCTCTAGTGTTACTACAGTTATCGGAGAAACTTGTTTGGGCCAAATGAGATGAGCGTAACTGCATTAACGTTACAGGAGCCTGCCTATACTTCAGCTGCAGAAATGTTACAGGGGTCTGCCAATACTGCTGCTACATAAATGTTTCTGGGGTCTGTGTATACTTCTGCAACTAAAATGTTACTGTGGTCTGTCTATACTGTTACTACTGAAATGTTACTAATACTGGGCTATGCCTATACTGCTGAAACTGAAATGTTACTGGGGTCTGACTATACTGTAACTCAGGAGAAGAGGCAGCGGTGTGTCCCGCAGGCAGTGCTTGAGTTTGGTTGGAGGTAGTGTGGTGCTTAGCTAAAGTGCGCCTTGCTAATGAGGGTTTGTCCGGAGTTTGTCCGGAGCTACACAATGCTACAACATCAGCATCGAGGGGCATTTTCTGCTCAGCCATCGTGGTAACTTCCCGGAAAACCTTGGTGCCCTCAGCCATGAGCAAGGTGGACGATCCCACCAAGATGTGAAGGTCATGGAGGCAGGGTATCAGGGTAGACGGGGTGCATATATCAGGGCCGACTATTATTGGGGCATCAGACCAGATTGCCAAAGATTGAACAACACTCCGTGACAAGCTATCAGCCTAACTATTTCCCTTTACCGCTACTACTTGCACACAATGTGACACAAGAACACTAGACCCTTTGTACGGACACGGTGACCTTTACATAAACATTACATTCAGAACTCATTTATTGTATTGTTCTCCATTGTATGTCCATGTTGTTCATTGTGAGCAGATTATTGACCCACCGGCCGCACTGTGTACCGCGGCTACTGCCTTTACATGTATGACTGCAGGTAGATACAGTGACCGGAGACTAGTGGGTTAAGGGTTAAATGTACATAGCTAGGCCGGTGTCCCGTGGGAAGTCACGCATGGGGCAGCCCGGACAGGGAGCTGTCTTCCGTGAAGCTTCTTGATGCCACCCGATGGTATTTATTATCCCCTCCTCCCCACGGAGGCAACACATAGACATAGAACAAGAGCAGCGTCCGAGGCAGCTAGGAGAGCCCGTCCTAGAGAGCGCTGCCCCCTCCCCTCACACCTGCCCGGAGGAGGGTTCATGGGAGGGCATGAGATGCAGCAAAGCCGGAGTGACCCTACTGTACTGAGAAGGAAGCTGGAGGCCGGCCGGGAGACGGAGCTCAGCTACAGTTGTACTGATGCCGTAGCATCTGCGTTGCTCCTATTCACTTACAGCTGAGCGGCCCTGGTGCATTATGTCTCCAGCGGATGTAAGGGTGGAAACATGGGTTGGGAGCCCTGAGTTAGATGGTACGTCTAGGCGAGGGGCACGACGGTGGACCGGCTGCCGCACACACACCTCCCCACATGTACCGCCCATTCCCCTGGCAAGCTCACATATCTCCCAGGCGGATTCCCATCTCTGGTCCTGTCTCACACATCTCCCCGCCGGATTGACATCTACTCTCGTTTCCCCCCGGGCGCTCGCTGGACAGCTTTGTCTGCTCCCAGCTCCTGTCCCCATCGGCCGCAGCAGCCGTCGCCGCTGTCACCCTACGCGCTGGCCTCCGCTCCCGTACACCGATGGCACTGGTGCCGCTGCCACGGCGAACCCCGCTCTCGCTGCCCATGGCGCCGCTGGTGGCCCGCTCTGCCGATGACTGTGAGCTGCTGTTCGGCCGGAGCAGCAGCTCGCCTACAAGAGCTCCACTAGCTGCCCCTGACACTGCTCTCTTTCTGGGTCGCCTCCTTGGGCGCTAAATAGAAGAGCTGATTAGCGATCTGGAAGGGTATAGGGGACCGGGTTGTGGGGGAAGCGGGGGTCTCACAGTACCGATGGTCCTTCAGGGTCTGTGAAAGCTTTCTGGACCAACACGCTTTCCCGTAGGAATCCCAGCGGACACTGTACAACATCTGCTGCCCCGGGGATCTACAGTAGAACCCTCCCTGCGGGTTCTGTACGATGTCACCGACTGTGGCACTGGATCTGGCGCTGAGAGTCCCGCTGTATCACTGCTCCGCTCGGACATCAGTGACTGACAGGCCATCGCCGGCTGCAGGAGACCCGCGGGTAGAAGGCTTTGTTCAGGCGTCATTTCTTGGCGATCTACATCCCGATTAGAGCGTTGTTAGATGCCACCGCTCTGCAGCAGAATCCCAAGTTCCATCTTCACCGTCAACGATTGATGGGAACTACAGAGCCGATGCAATGGCCGTCACGTCCAGCACATGGTATCCCTAGGATGATATAGAACGGGCAGCAGCCCGCGGGAGGAGATGCACCTGCAGAGAAGAAGAATCGCTTCTTCTTGTGGACAACCACACCCATCATGTCCGGGGTATTAAAGGGACGATAACGTGTGGCATTCCCGATCGTCTGAGTGTACAGGGGGGTACTGGATTTCCTCATCTTACATTGTGCCGCAGTATAGAGAAGTCTGCAGTATATACAGTATACATTCAGCACCCGGGAGCTGGCAGTGAGCGGAGGCGCAGCCTGTGCTACACCTCTGGGCTCTCGGCAGCTCCAGGTCGTCCTCGCATTGTGCAATCAGCTTCTGCACGATGGAGATTGTGGAGTAGATCCCGGGGATGGTGACAAGGGCCGGGAATAGAGGGAAGGCGCTCCCGCAGCGGTTTTATCTCCGCAGATACGCGGTGATGTGCAGATCGGGAGAACTATGGCGAAGATCTCGTGGCCTCCTCTCCGCTCCTCCCCGGAACCTCCGCCAGCAGCGGCTATAAACAGTTGCATGAGATGTCAGAGAGTGAGGAGTCACGTTGAACGCGAGCTCTCCTGTCCGGTTCTGACCGGTAACGGACTCTTATCCCGGGCAGGGAAGCACAAGAGGAGAACGGAGCGGAGAGAGGCCCGGATGGGATAAGGCAGTAGCTGTGCTCAGTGTCAGCCAATAGCAGCTCAGGACGGGCCTGCTCACGAGCCAATCAGAGCGCGGCCGCTGTACATATAAGAGGCGCCACCAGCGCCGCTCTCAGAGTTTCTCTTCCAGGAGAGTTTTAGTATTTGATTTCCGCAGCACACAATGGCAGAAACCGCGCCAGCCGCCGCTCCTCCTGCCGCCGAGCCGGCTGCCAAATCCAAGAAGCAGCCGAAGAAATCCGCCGCAGGGGGCGCCAAGAAAAGCAAGAAGTCCTCCGGTCCCGGCGTGTCGGAGCTGATCGTCAGAGCCGTGTCCGCCTCTAAAGAGCGCAGCGGGGTGTCTCTAGCCGCCCTGAAGAAGGCTCTGGCTGCCGGAGGGTACGATGTAGAGAAGAATAACAGCCGCCTGAAGCTGGCCGTCAAGTCTCTGGTCACCAAGGGCAGCCTGCTCCAGGTGAAAGGCAGCGGCGCCTCCGGCTCCTTCAAGCTGAACAAGAAGCAGGAGACCAAGGACAAGCCGGCCAAAAAGAAGCCAGCGTCTGCGGCCAAGCCCAAGAAGCCCGCTGGAGCCAAGAAAGCGGCGAAATCTCCTAAGAAGCCCAAGAAGGCTCCGGCCAAAAGCCCGAAAAAAGCAAAGAAACCTGCAGCGGCCGCCGCCAAGAAAGTGGCCAAGAGCCCGAAGAAAGCCTCAAAGCCGAAGGCCGCCCCAAAGCCCAAGAAGGTGACGAAGAGTCCGGCTAAGAAGGCGGCCAAACCCAAAGCTGCCAAGAGTCCGGCTAAGAAGGCTGTTAAAGCCAAGAAGAGTGCGGCTAAGAAATAAGCTGAAGCCGCCCATGCATTTACCCCACAAAGGCTCTTTTCAGAGCCGCCACCTTCTCACCGCAGAGCTGTATTATCACTGCCTCGGATTCTGTTCTAGATAGCAGCGCCCCATAGCGGCTACAGGGGACTTCATATCAGTTGGGAGTCTAGGGAGCGAGGGGGAGGCTGTAGAGGGGGAGTAATACGAGACATTGTCGCCGCATCATCCCCGTTCCTGTTGGGGAGTGTGACCTATACAACGCGTGTATGGATGCCGGGCTGAGTGTGAAGGGGGAGGGGACTCGCCGACCTAATGCATTTCCCATAAAATCAGCGCAGCTTCTAATGGGGGAGACTGCCGTGCAGCGTGGAGTGTGTGTTTCTGCGGACATATCAATGCAGGGAAGCAGCTGAGAACATGATTTCACAGACACCCGTACGTATCATGCAGTGGCCTGATAGGGTGAGGTGGGGCCAGCCTCTGCCGAACGCTGATTGGTCGCGGGCATCTAGCGTTTTGGCGGGCTAGTGGTTTGTTTGAAAAAGCCAATGAGATGTAGGGGGCGTTGTTTCTAAGAGCCAATAGGGAAGAGCAAGTAGGGTATAAAGGCTCTGCTCTTTCTACGGCTCCCATCATATCACATCTGTGTACATCTCTACAGTAGAGCTATGGCCAGAACCAAGCAGACCGCTCGTAAATCCACTGGAGGGAAAGCTCCCCGCAAGCAGCTGGCTACGAAGGCCGCCAGGAAGAGCGCTCCTGCCACCGGCGGAGTGAAGAAGCCTCACCGCTACCGTCCAGGTACAGTGGCTCTCCGTGAAATCCGTCGCTACCAGAAGTCCACCGAGCTGCTGATCCGTAAGCTTCCCTTTCAGCGCCTGGTGAGAGAGATCGCCCAGGACTTCAAGACTGACCTGCGCTTCCAGAGCTCAGCGGTCATGGCCCTGCAGGAGGCCAGCGAGGCTTACCTGGTAGGGTTGTTCGAGGACACCAATCTGTGCGCCATCCACGCCAAGCGGGTCACCATCATGCCCAAAGACATCCAGCTGGCCCGCAGGATTCGCGGAGAGAGGGCTTAGATCTGCTCTGGGCACCGCATGGAACACAAAGGCTCTTTTCAGAGCCACCAAATCCTCCTCAAACGAGCTGCATCCTGTCCTCCGCTGTCATTTCCCCAACTCGGGTTCACAGCCAGCCTGTGTGCGGTGTACCCTGGCGCCGCCTCTCCCCAATAATGTTCTGTCGTCAGCAGGAGGTGGTCTGTTAACCCCTTCAGGGACCTAGTCAGTTCCTCAATTAATTTATGCCATTCTCTAATCTTTTAAATGTAGTAGAAAGAGATTTGAATCCCCGGCAGACTGTTATGAACGTGGTTGATCAAACGTGTCCGTATGAGGCATCTATCTGTGTGCCGGGAAGGGATTAGTGTTGATGTATTTATGTGGATATTATCTCATTGTACGAAGAAGAAAGACAGCAATACACAAAACTACACTAATTAATACCGCATAATGGGACTGAGAACCGGCCGGGAAACTTGAGAATTGTAAGAATACGCGTTAAATTCTAAATTCCAAACGGTTCTGTGTTAAACCAATCAGCAAGGAGAGGGGCGTGGCCAACATGTAATTGCCCCAATAGGAACGCCTAAACTGTCGTCATTGGTTACTGTTTTCAATCTGGTCCGCTCGTCGCGTAGATAAGGGAGGACGCTTGAACCGGTTTTCAATTGCTTTCTACTTACAACGTAGAAGATGTCTGGTCGCGGTAAAGGAGGGAAAGGTCTTGGGAAGGGCGGCGCCAAGCGGCACAGGAAGGTGCTCCGTGATAACATCCAGGGCATCACCAAGCCTGCCATCCGCCGTCTAGCTCGCAGGGGAGGCGTCAAGCGTATCTCCGGCCTCATCTATGAAGAGACTCGCGGCGTCCTGAAAGTCTTCCTGGAGAACGTGATCCGCGACGCCGTCACCTACACCGAGCACGCCAAGAGGAAGACCGTCACCGCTATGGACGTGGTGTACGCGCTCAAGCGCCAGGGCCGCACTCTCTACGGCTTCGGAGGTTAATAATTCTGCTCTTTCTCCATAACACAAAGGCTCTTCTCAGAGCCGCCCACCTCTTCCAAGGAAAGGCTGTAATCCAACTCCCTGTGGTGTCGCTGCTGCCTGATTGCCCATCTGTTCTGATACGTGTAATCCGCCCTATATCTGATGCCTGCCATCACCCCTTATGCGTTGGCATTGTTAGTGGCCAAACTCATTTAACCCTTTGAATCACACTTTATGCCCATTGTTGTTCTTTGCGTATGCTATAGTCAGCCGTGTTCCCCTCATGACGCCTTCCCGCAAGGTCTTTGTATCATTAAAATGAGTTGTCTTAACTAATACTAGAGAGAGGGGGCGGGGACAAAGTGAATAAATGCCTAGATGCGCACATACATACTTCAGTTATTGCGGATAACAGAGATTTAAGCGTTCTATTAAAAATACCCCCCACCATGATGACCCCTAATGCCAGCGAATCTTCTCTTCTACCAGGAAGCAGGCTGCGGCGCACTGAGTGTATGTCCTCCTTGTACTAAAGCCTGCCCTTTAATCCGTGTAGTGCTACCATATTGGAGGCGTCCTCTCATTTAGAAGTGCTGCGATTGCACCAAGCTCTCCTAGGGACCCGCACAGCCATTATTTTACATAGAATTGCCGTCATAGCAGCCAGCTCTCCCAGAGTGCTGCACTGATTTCCCATTGCGGGACTCTGGGGGACCTGGGTGATATAGCCGGAGCACTAAATTAATCTAGGGAAGAGGTTGGTCTCTGAGAAATCCGGGATGCCCGCTGTTCTCCATGCCAGACTGCCATCTCCGCTCCCGTTCACCTGCGGCCGCTGCCACGATGGTCTCTGCTTCCGTTCACCCTGCTGCCGCGGCTACTCTGGTCCTTGCTCCATTATGGTCCCCGCCCCCGTTCCCCATGCGGCTGCTGTAGCCGGTGCACTGCCCCTCTGGTTCTCGCTCCCCTCCGGTCCCTGCACCCGGGAAGGCTGCCACTTTGGTGACTGCCATCTCCTCTCCGGTTCCGCTGTCACTGTGGTCCCCTCAGGTTTCTACACCGACATAGAAGGGGGTTTTTCATTGTAAGAGCAGTGAGAGTGTGGAACTGTCAGCCCGAGGACGTGGCTGATGGCAACTTCGATAAAAGGGTTCAAAAGGGGCATGGGCGTCTCTACATAAGCAGCTGGAGAAGGTGAGGCTATTCTCCCCTTGGCCCCCCTCTCCTTTCCTAGCACCCCCAGTGCTCTTATTTTCAGGCATCCCCGATTGCCTCCGCTACTCACTACAATGTACTACAGCCCCCAGCATGTCGTCTGCCTACTACCCCTTTCCCTTTGTGCACCCCACTGCTTTAGGGCGCAGACCCGCATATCCCCTGTAGTCTTCTGCCTTCCGAGCACTCCAGTACAGCTGCTACTTGCTGTCGGCATCCCCCTCCGACGTCGACCGCCTCGTGTAGCCACCACGCCGACCTCACCCCACAGCATAATCCAGTCATGGCCGCACTGTGCTCCGTGTACCTCGGTGGCAAAAACGCTGCCGCTTCTCTAATGGCTTATTGTCCGCAGCCGCATCACCGAATCCACGTAGCGCCCACCTCTATGGAGGCGTCCGCATAGCGCGGCTTCGGTCACCGCACGTATCCCTAATCTGCAGCGCAATCAGCATCGCGACCCCCGACAGAGATACAGTTGTGTAGCGCTGCAGGGAAGATCTCCTCAAATCCAGTACATAGACAGAGAACAACTCCGGTACACAGAGACAAAGACGAGTTGTGCAACGCAGGGGACTAAGTAACCGAGCCGATGTATACACAACCTTTGTTACAGAGGAGCAAACGAGGATGCTCCCTACACAACCGGGAGGTGACAGCTCTGCTGTAGACGGGGTGGGGGGCTCTTAGAAGAGCCTTTGGGGTGATCATGCACGGCGGGCCACGGAACAGATTACTTGGCGCTGGTGTACTTGGTGACGGCCTTGGTGCCCTCGGACACGGCGTGCTTGGCCAGCTCTCCAGGCAGAAGCAGGCGAACGGCGGTCTGAATCTCCCGGGAGGTGATGGTGGAGCGCTTGTTGTAGTGAGCCAGGCGGGAGGCTTCCCCTGCAATGCGCTCGAAGATGTCGTTGACGAACGAGTTCATGATGCCCATGGCCTTGGAGGAGATGCCGGTGTCGGGGTGGACCTGCTTCAGCACCTTGTACACGTAGATGGCATAGCTCTCCTTCCTGGTCTTCCTACGCTTCTTGCCGTCCTTCTTCTGAGTCTTGGTCACGGCTTTCTTGGAGCCCTTCTTGGGCGCTGGAGCAGACTTGGCGGGATCAGGCATGATAACGTAGAGATACTTTCCCAACTGGTGAGAACAGTGTTCCTGCACCTCCCAGCGCTGCGGTATTTATAGCGGGGCCATGCAAATGAGTACCGCCGTCTGCTTGCTGTTCTAGTGGAGCAGCAAAACATGTGACCCCTGTGAGCGTCTTAGCCACGCCCAGTGCAGCTCATTGGTTCTTCCTCAAGTCTGGCCTCTATTGGGGGGATTGAAATCTACCCAATTAGAGGAGAGGAGGGCGGAGCAGCAGCTTATAAAAATCAACAGAACTGCGCCTTCTCGTTATCACAACTTTCAAGGTGTTTTTTTTCTCCTAGTTCTGCTTTCCTGTGCTAGAAGATGTCTGGACGCGGCAAACAAGGAGGCAAAGTCCGTGCTAAGGCCAAGACTCGCTCATCCCGGGCAGGGCTGCAGTTCCCTGTCGGCCGTGTGCACAGGCTTCTCCGCAAGGGCAACTACGCTGAGAGGGTGGGCGCCGGCGCTCCGGTCTATATGGCAGCAGTGCTAGAGTATCTGACCGCTGAGATCCTGGAATTGGCTGGCAATGCCGCCCGGGACAACAAGAAGACCCGCATCATCCCCCGTCACCTTCAGCTGGCTGTGCGCAACGACGAGGAGCTGAACAAGCTGCTCGGTGGGGTGACCATCGCCCAGGGAGGCGTCCTGCCCAACATCCAGGCCGTGCTGCTGCCCAAGAAGACCGAGAGCAGCAAGACGAGCAAGAGCAAGTGATCGCGCCGATCCCTCCATAGAACCAAAGGCTCTTCTAAGAGCCACCCACATGCTCCTTACAACAGAGCTGCGCCGCTTCTATGCTGTGATACTCGGTGGCCGGTACGCCGGCTGCATCGGGAAACTATAACTGTACAGGACTTTCCACAAGGAGGCGGAGATTGGGGCGGATGCCAATTTGGCCATCCCTGTCACCGGCAGAAGCGGACAATGGTCCTGCTCTAGGTGACCTCATGTCCAGAGGACGGGCGGCTGTAGGACTCGCTCACCAGTCCTTGCGATAACGGGTTAACAGAGTCCTCTGTTAGGTCACGTATATACAAGAATCGGAACGCTTCAGTTGTGTTTCGGATAGAACACCCAGCTTTCTCAGGGTCCTGCGTGGGCTGTATGCTTACAAAGCGTTGCAGCCGCATCACCCAGCCCTCTCAGAGCTCTGCACGGTCGCCCCCTTAGAAGTGCGCTCATCATGTCACTCCACAGCCATGCCCTTTTTATGGAGGTGGAGCTATATCACCCAGCTTTCCCAGAGCCCTGCACGGCTCAGGCTGGTTTTGGATTATAGTAAACCTACAGGGATTAGACGTCCTCTTGCGTTACGGGTGGAGCAGGTAGAGGATTCCACCGCCCGTCGTAGGGCTGGGATTAGGGGGTGTATCTGAGGGTTCTTTACCTCCAGCCCCGAGCGCCTCTATATCAGACGGCCTGGTCACTGATTACACGTGTTACATGGATGGATGGTTCTCAGCAAGAGAAACGACGTAATCTTGTAGATATGATACCTTTTAATGGCTAACAAAAATACATGATGTTATAATAGCGAGCTTTCGTACCAACGCAGGGTACTTCTTCCGGCTAAAATGGATTGGATCTGAAGAGGCATGCATATTTATACACACTTATAACATACATACTTATGACAAGGCACAGATATGGATGTGATTGGTTCGCGCTTAAAAGGAGTTCTGCAAAACAGAAAACAAACTTTTTTTGTCTAGGCACTGATAGCGGAGTGAAAGTTTTATGATCCCTAAATTACTGTTGGAGGGGGGGAGGTCAGCAGGCTTGACTTTCTACAAGAGATACACAAACATTTTTAGCTAAATACTGATAAGGGAGTGAAAGTTAATGGCCCCTGAATTACTGCTGATGGGGGTCTTATCTGTGCAATCAAGTCTCACACTTCCCATTCACGCATAAATCCTGGGGAATAGTTTAACCCAGTATTCAGCGTGTCAAAGGTTGTTATCAATTTATATTCCCAAATTCTTCTGTGGTTTTGTGACTTGAAACCACCCTTCAATATCAAAACTCTCATATCTCCTATGTCATGACCGTGGTTAGAGAAGTGTTCGGCCACAGGTAATTCTCTTCTTCTGTGTTCAATCGTGTGGCGATGAGATCTCATCCTGGCTTTGAGTTTCTGTCCTGTTTCTCCAACATAAAGACCCCCAACAGGACATTTACTGCACATGATTAGGTACACCACATTGGACGAGGAACATGTAAATGTCCCTGGGATCTTATAGTCCTGCTGTGTGTTGGGAATCCGTATCCTGTCCGCAGTCAGTACATGTGAGCAGGTCTTACAGCTCCTTACATTACAGGGATAAGTTCCTTTTTGTGTGTCAGAGGGTAATGCACTCCTGATTATAAAGTTCCTCAAGTTAGGGGGTTGCCTGTAACACAGAAGCGGAGGGTCCGGGAATATGGTTTTCAGACGGTCATCCTTGTGCAGGGTATGGTGGAGTTTTCTTGCGGTTTTCCTTAGTACCTCTAGTTGCGGATTGTAGGTCACTACTAGAGGCACACGATTGTTTCTTTCCTTCTCCTTGTATTGGAGTAGTTGACTTCTGGGTATCCTGGTGGCTCTGGTGATTTGGTCATCAATTGAGGTGGGATGGTAGCCCTGATTTATAAATGTCCTTTTAAGATGGTATAGACCTTCCCCCCCCCCCTCCAACAGTAATTTAGGGATCATAAAACTTTCACTCCGCTATCAGTGCCTAGACAAAAAAAGTTTGTTTTCTGTTTTGCAGAACTCCTTTTAAGTGCGAACCAATCACATCCATATCTGTGCCTTGCCATAAGTATGTATGTTATAAGTGTGTATAAATATGCATGCCTCTTCAGATCCAATCCATTTTAGCCGGAAGAAGTACCCTGCGTTGGTACGAAAGCTCGCTATTATAACATCATGTATTTTTGTTAGCCATTAAAAGGTATCATATCTACAAGATTACGTCGTTTCTCTTGCTGAGAACAATCACATTTTGCTCTACTGGCTAACACGGTACCAGATCTTTGTTTTCATTATGGATGGATGGAGGACAGGAAGAGCGGGAGACGCGATCAACTGAGCGGGAAGTTCAAAATCTCCGGGGATCAGCCAATGAGCAGGAAGAATCTGACTATAGCCCCGCCCATAGGCGGCACTAAAACCACCCGACCTCCAACGGCAGGTCTGTTAACCCTTCACCGCACTCATTAATTCAGGCCCAGCTCCTCGCGTATTATAAACATAACCTGCCTGCCCTAAATAGGTTAAGGAGTTTAAAAGCGTGCCGTGACCGCAGCCTGAAGCGCACCCTGACGGGGAGGCTGCTACACCCCGGCTGTATCATGTCAGAGCGCATAGACCATCACCGCTGCTGACGACCCCACAAGGAGTTGGATTACAGCCTTTCCTTGGAAGAGGTGGGCGGCTCTGAGAAGAGCCTTTGTGGTATGGAGAAAGAGCAGAATTATTAACCTCCGAAGCCGTAGAGAGTGCGGCCCTGGCGCTTGAGCGCGTACACCACGTCCATAGCGGTGACGGTCTTCCTCTTGGCGTGCTCGGTGTAGGTGACGGCGTCGCGGATCACGTTCTCCAGGAAGACTTTCAGGACGCCGCGAGTCTCTTCATAGATGAGGCCGGAGATACGCTTGACGCCTCCCCTGCGAGCTAGACGGCGGATGGCAGGCTTGGTGATGCCCTGGATGTTATCACGGAGCACCTTCCTGTGCCGCTTGGCGCCGCCCTTCCCAAGACCTTTCCCTCCTTTACCGCGACCAGACATCTTCTACGTTGTAAGCAGAAAGCGATAGCTGCTCAGCGCAGAGCCCTACTCTATATAGACAGGGAGCGGACCAGAGAGGGAACTACTGATCAGGGCCGTCATTGCGGGGCGTTTCTTTCAGTAGTCTAGAGTAAAGGCCCATCCCCTCTCCCTGCTGATTGGCTGAATACAAGAGCCCTTGCCATCTTGTGCAGCCGATTGGCCTGTCAGCTCCTGAAGCAGTGGGAGAGAAGACGGAGGAGGGGTGACGGAGACAAGGGCCAGGCAGCAGAGAGCCGCTGGAGCGTGAATCCCTCCTGTAAAGCGAGCAGTGCAGCTGCTGCCACAAACACGTGGGGGCGAGGGGAGAGCGCGCAGGGAGGCTTCGGTGAAGGGGAGTACTAGAGCTCTGCTGCATCAGCGCTCCCCTGCCGGAGCAGAGAGACACTCAGAAGCCACAACAGACAGCTGTGGGCGGCAGGAACATCAGGGCACCGTGTATAACAAGGAGGCCCCATAACCTGTGACAGTCCCCGGCACAGGGCATACAGTGGCACTTCTACTGCTACCCCAAGAAGCGCCAGGATTACTCCTCCTCTGCTGTGGCCACCATGCTGTGCAACACTCTGCAGATTCTCAAGACCCGGAGTCCCTCATTACAGTCATCAATGAAGTGCAAACCGAACGACTTCCCTGTGTGACTGCTGCCAGGCACTGCTGTATACTCCTTATGTCTTAGGGGCCTTTACAGGTCTACTTAAGGAGCTTTAAGCAATTTGCAAAATCCCCTACAAAGGCAGGAAATGCAGAAGTGGTTCTGCTATGGGACCCACTAGACAGAACTCTCCCAGTGATAAACTAAAGATGTTTGCGAGGGGGGAACCCCCCGACACGGAGCCTACTACATCATCTGCATCAGGAGACGTGGCCTCTGCACCAACCGCCTGTTTGAGTTCGCTTGCTGGGTTGGTTCAGACTTTGCAATGCCTGTCCGATCGGCTCTTATCAGCGATGCAGACAGCTACTGCTGCCCTTACGGGTAAAATCCACGAGATCCGAATGGATGTGAGCCTGTTGAGACAAGCCACCCAGAATCTAAGAGACCGGCCGGGTCACTAGTACAGAGGACAGGATCTCTGTGCTGGATGATACCGTATCCCTGACGGCAGCGACTGTGCGAGAGCTTACGCCAAAAGCAGAAATCTGGAAACAAAAGGCGGGCGGCTTGGGAAATGGTTCACGGCGGTACAATCTGTGTTGTGGGCCTGCCAGAATGCACTGAGGGGCAGAGACCGCAGGGGATCATGGAACAGTGACTACCTGAATGCTTCCCTGTCACACAGGTCTCTGTGGTGGAGCGCGCACACCGAGTACCCATGAAACCACCTATACCAGGCGGGCGCTCCTCCTAGACCCCTGTTGGCAAAGCTGCTCAACTCCTGGGATAGAGAGGTGATCCTACAAGCTGCCAGAACAGGAGGCCCTCTTAGATGCAACAATGCTGCAAAATCCATCTTCCCGGACTTCTCGGCAGATCTACAAAAGCAGAGAGCGCCCTTCTTTGGGATCAAAAGGCAACTCTGAGATCTCCAGCTGTTATACTCCATGGCATATCCTGTGCGACTGCGAGTGGTGGATGGGGACCGCACACGTTTCTTCTCCTCTCCGTCTAAGGCTGAGGAATGGCTGTCTAACAGGCATCAACCAGAGTGACTGAAATGTACACTTATCTAAGGAAAAGACTTGGGTATACTAATAGATCATAGACTGAACATGAGTCAACAATGTGATGCAGCAGCCAAAAAGGCAAACACAATTCTGGGATGTATTAAGAGAAGCATAGAGTCTAGATCACATGAGGTCATTACCCCCTCTACTCCTCCTTAGTCAGACCTCATCTGGAATACTGGGTCCAGTTCTGGGCACCCCACTTTAACCCCTTAGTGACGGAGCTTTTTTGCTTTTTTTCCATTTTTGTTTTTTCCCACTCCCTTTTAAAAAAATCGTAGCTCCTTGATTTATCGATCGCCGTCGCTGTATGATGGCTTATTTTTTGCGGGACGAATTGCATTTTTCAGTGGCGCTATTTATTTTACCGTATAATGTACTGAAAAACTTTTTAAAAATTCTTAGCGGAGAGAAATGGAAAAAAAACGACATTCCACCATCTTTTGGTGCTTCCTGTTTCTACCACGCACAAAATGCAACATAAATGACCTGATATTTTTATTCTATGGTTTGGTACGATTGCTACAATACCAAACTTGTATTTTTTTTTGCTGTAGTACTTGTATTTTTTTTTTTAAATATTACATTTTTTTTCAATTATTTTCTGCGGTCATTTTGTGCGCGCGATAACTTTTTTACTTTTCCGTCAATGTAGTTGTGCTAGGGCACATTTTTTGCGGGATGTCCTGTAGTTTCTGATAGTATCAACTTGGAATACATTCGACTTTTTGATCACGTTTTATTGCGTTTTTTCTGGGAGACAGGGTAACTAAACAAATGCATTTCTGGCGTTCTTTTTTTTTTTGGACGACGTTCACCGTCCAGAAAAAATAATGCACTACTTTGATAGATCTGACTTTTACGGACGCGGCGATATCAAATACATATTTTGATTTTATGATTTTGATTTTTTTAATAATGGATATGGCAAAAGGGGGGTGATTTAAACTTTTATAACTTTTTTTTTTTTTTTTTTTACATTTTAAAAAGCTTTATTGAGCTTTTTTTTTAACTTTACTTTGAAGTCCCCCTGGGGGACTTTAACATGTGATGCTTTGATTGCTCCTGCAGTATGACGTAATGCTATAGCATTACGTCATACTGCTTTTTTACAGGCAGTCTTTCAAGCCACCCTGTGTGGATGTCTTGATAGGCAGTCTACTAAGGCAGCCCTGGGGCCATTCATTACGCCCCCGGCTGCCATGACACCTGCACAGATCCCCCGATCTCACCGCGCGCGGGGGGCGTGTGGGACCCCCAAACAGCGTTTGTGGCATTTAAAGGGTTAATAGCCGCAATCGGCCGAACAGCCGAGCGCAGCTATTGCCCGCAGGTGTCAGCTGTAATAAACAGCTGATGCCCGTGCTGTATGGAGGGAGATAGCGGCGCTACCTCCCTCCATACACGTCCTGCAGCTGCAGGACGTAAAAACACTATGGCCCGGTCGTTAAGGGGTTAAAAAAGACATCGACAAACTGGAGCAAGTTCGGACAAGAGTTACCAAGATGGTGAGCGGTCTGCAAATCATGTCCTATGAGGAATGGTTAAAGGATCTGGGAATGTTTACCTTGCAGAGAAGGCTGAGAGGAGACTTAATAGCTGTCTACAAATATCTGAAGGGCTGTCACAGTGCAGAGGGATCAGCCCTATTCTCATCTCCACAAGGAAAGACTAGAAGCAATGGGATGAAACTGGAAGGGAGGAGAGACAGATTAGATATTAGACAGTGAGGGGATCAATGAGTGGAACAGGTTGCCACGGGAGGTGGGCGAGTAATCCTTCAATGGGGGTCTTCAGAGGCCAGACATTCTTACTGCTGGGAGAATTGCTGGGGGGGGGGGGGGAGACATTCTTACTGCTGGGAGAATCGCTGGGGGGGATGGGAGACATTCTGACTGCTGGGAGAATCGCTGGGGGGGATGGGAGACATTCTGACTGCTGGGAGAATCGCTGGGGGGGGGATGGGAGACATTCTGACTGCTGGGAGAATCGCTGGGGGGGGGGTGGGAGACATTCTGACCGCTGGGAGAATCGCTGGCGGGGGAGCGGAGGCATGACTGCTGGGAGAATCGTTGGGGGGAGGGGGGGCATGGTGACTGCCAAGAAAATCTCTGTGGGGGAAGGGGGGCATGATGACTGCCAGGAGAACCGCTGGGGGGGAGCCATTATGTCTGCTGGGGGAACCGCTTGGGGGGGGGGGCATTATTATTGCTGGCGGACAGCTGGGGGTGGCATTGTGACTGCTGGTGGACCACTGGGGGGGGGGGTATTATGACTGCTGGGGGAACCGCTGGGGGGGGGGGGGAGCGGGCATTATTACTGCTGGGGGACCGCTGGGGTATGTCACTCTTATTACTAATGGGGGGAGTGTCACTATTATTACTGCTGTGGGATGTCACTATTATCGCTGGGGTGAAGGTGTCACTATTACCGCTGGGGTATGTGTACATGTGGCAGAAATGGGCAGGGCTCTTTCAGAATAGACCGGGTGCAGATTTTGACTGCTTTTTAGATGCGGAAATGCTGCAGAATTTTCCACAGAAATCTCCGCTGAGCACATTCTGCAGTATTTCCGCGTCCAAAAAGCAGTCAGAATCTGCACCCGGTCTATTCTGAAACAGCCTTGTCCTTTTTAGAACGACGGGGGTAAAATCATACGTTGTGATAAGCCCTGCCCCCTGACGTGTTGGCACTTTGCGATACATAAGTGGGTTTTGGGTTGTAGTTTGGGCACTCGGTCCCTAAAAGGTTCGCCATCACTGGCCGAGTACATGTTTGCCCACTTCCAACTCCAATGGAGACTGACTGTAAATGGCTGGCGTGCTCTAGTATTTATGGTTTCAAGCTGTACGTGTCATTGCATACAGTCTATCTATCTATCTATCTATCTATCTATCTATCTATCTATCTATCTATCTATCTATCTATCTATCTATCTATCTATCTATCTATCTGGGTTATTGCATACAGTCTATCTATCTATCTATCTATCTATCTATCTATCTATCTATCTATCTATCTATCTATCTATCAGGGTTATTGCATACAGTCTATCTATCTATCTATCTATCTATCTATCTATCTATCTATCTATCTATCTATCTATCTATCTATCTATCTATCTATCTATCTATCTATCTATCTATCTATCTATCACATCAGGAAATGAGAGAATGAGATTTTGTAGGCCGCTGCTTCCCCCTTGCGGGCTGAATAAAATAGCCGTTGGGTGGAACATACAATTTATCCGGCTGCTGTGGCTTCTTAGGAAGATATCCTAGTACTTGTTTACCCACTTCCAACTCCAATGGTAATTGGCTGGCGTGCTCTAGTGGTTCCAAGCTGTACGTGTCATAATAGAGCCTTAATGACATCACAATGCAGCTTTATAGAACATGTTGGGGCATGTTCAAGGGCGTCCGATGTTGATGACATCAGTGATGACATCACAATAGCAGGTGGCAAACTTACTCGATCTACGTGTGTGTGTGTGTGGGGGGGGGGGCGTAACTTTCGACGACGCTCGCGCGCCATTTATCGTAGGATATTTGTACTATGCCTATAATCTTCCCAGGAGTGTACTCAACAACTTCCCAAAGTTTCATGGCGATCGGATGAATGGTGTAGTAGCGCATAAAGGACAAACAGACACGCACGCAGACACGCACGCACGCAGACAGACATACATTCAATTTTATATATATAGATGTGCCCATTATAACAAGAAAAATACAAACGTCTCAGGACGTACCGCCTAGGATCGAGCGGTATGGATGAGAGACTGCTTTCTTCATGCAGAAAAGAGGACACAGCAAGACATATAAGACGGAAGCTAACATAACCTGCTGCATAGGTGAGATCATTACCTTTACCAGGATATATATATATACTAGCGTACCCGTCGCGCGTTGCTGCGAAGACAGACATACATACATACATTCGTTTTTATATATCTAGATGACGGCAGCAGCGACCACTGAGGTTTTGTAGGCCGCTGCTTCCCCCTTGCAGGCTGAATAAAATAGCCGTTGGGTGGAACATCCAATTTATCCGGCTGCTGTGGCTTCTTGGGAAGATAGCCTAGTACATGTTTGCCCACTTCCAACTCCAATGGAGACTGACTGTAAATGGCTGGCGTGCTCTAGTATTTATGGTTTCAAGCTGTACGTGTCATTGCATACTATCTATCTATCTATCTATCTATCTATCTATCTATCTATCTATCTATCTATCTATCTATCTATCTATCTATCTATCTAGGTTATTGCATACAGTCTATCTATCTATCTATCTATCTATCTATCTATCTATCTATCTATCTATCTATCTATGACATCCGGAAATGAGAGAATTAGATTCCGTACATAAAATTTGGACGCTAATTCTTTGGCGCTTTGAATTGAATAATCGAGTTGGGACCCATTAACTTTTCCTATTTATGACATAATCAATGCTCGTGCCAAATTTCAAGTTTCTATGACATTGGGAAGTGAGAGAATTAAATTCCGTACATAAAATTTGGACGCTAATTCTTTTGCGCTTAGAATTGAATAATCGAGTTGGGATGAGACATAAGGCCTTGCCCATAAGCATTCCCCAACCTCCAAGAACTGAACCTACCTACCTGAATGAGATTTTGTAGGCCGCTGCTTCCCCCTTGCGGGCTGAATAAAATAGCCGTTGGGTGGAACATACAATTTATCCGGCTGCTGTGGCTTCTTAGGAAGATATCCTAGTACTTGTTTACCCACTTCCAACTCCAATGGTAATTGGCTGGCGTGCTCTAGTGGTTCCAAGCTGTACGTGTCATAATACAGCCTTAATGACATCACAATGCAGCTTTATAGAACATGTTGGGGCATGTTCAAGGACGTCCGATGTTGATGACATCAGTGATGACATCACAATAGCAGGTGGCTTACTTATTCGATCTACGTGGGGGGGGCGTAACTTTCGACGACGCTCACGCGCCATTTATCGTAGGATATTTGTACTATGCCTATAATCTTCCCAGGAGTGTACTTAACAACTTCCCAAAGTTTCATGGCGATCGGATGAATGGTGTAGTAGCGCATAAAGGACAAACAGACACGCACGCACGCAGACACGCACGCACGCACGCAGACAGACATACATTCAATTATATATATATATATATGGATGCCCATGGATCGCTGTGTTCCTGACTGCTGCGGGTGTGACACCCCAATGGTTCACAAGCACTACGCTCAGCACCGGCGCAGGGTGATGTTCACAACTACTCTGGTAGATAGATATGCACCGAAGAGCAGTGTGCACCACAACTGAAATGCATAACCCTGATGAAAAGCCTGTGCGACACCAGGGTACCACACTCAGCACGGTGACAGGGAACGCATGCGCTGTAGGAACGAGCCGCACACCATGATATGCTGAATGGTAGCACCGCTACAGGGAGGATGAAGCCTGGCCCTAACCTAGTAAGGGAGGTGAAGGGGCCCTGCCTTAAAGAAGAGCAGTAGCCTCGATAGAGACGACCCCACGGTCTTCCTCCTGGGCCCTGTCTGTCCCTGAAAGGACCCCTGGAGAGATGAACCGAACAGCAAAGCAACACAGAAATGAAAAACAGAAATGCAACTGAAAAGGAACCCACAGCTACTCCTCTGCAAGTAGAAATACACCCAGCACAGAAGAGCTCCAAACTCCAGGGACTCCACTATGGAACCGAATAAGCAGCACTGAGCAAAGGGAGGCGTGAGAATATATAGCCACTATGCACATGGGAACTGGCAGAGTGAATGGAAAACCACACAACATCACCCTACTCCCAGGCATGACTAATCTAGCATGCATCAAAGACAGGCAGCACCAGCAGTCTCTTCACATGGTGCATTAACCCCTGTCCTCCATAACAAGGCAACAGGTCTTTACCTGCGTCCAGACCACCATGCCCCAACAGCGTCAAGGTACAACCGCACCCTTCACTCCTAACCGTTGAAGAGGATGGACTCCAACTACACCTCAATCACCCGTATTTATAGAAGGCAGACATCTTGTGACGGTACATGTATTGGTACTTTTGCAGACATATCCCAGCCACTTTCAGACATTAGCCCCTTACATGCTGCAGCTGTGCAATGCATACAGCAGAGTACTAGACCCTTAGCACGGCGCATCCACATAAAATACATGACATGCATGACTACCCGGGCACTACCCCCCCCTCCCCCTCAATAAGAAAGGGTCTTATTAAAATGATTGTCCTTCCCCAGTAGCTATACTGGCTACACCAAGCAGACATGTTTCAATAAAGGCCCATTTAGCTAGCTGAAAGACAACAATGAGCCTTATCCATGCTGCATGCTGCATTCTCAGCGGGATACCGCTGATACTATTGTTTTAGCTGGTGTCCCGCTTGGGAAACACAGCCGGAATATGAAGAAGACAAGCGCTCCAGCTGTGTTCTGCATACCCCGCTAGGAGCGCTTAGCGGGATATCAGCTGAGCGCTCTGAGAAGACAACAGCTGTATGGAGAAGATAGCGGTCCCGCTTGTATTCTGCATACAGCGTGAGCCTTCATTTACACGCTTATGCAAAGAGAACGCTCAAAACTGTCCCATGAACTGCCGTGTGCGTGGATTTTGAGTGATAATCGTTGTGTCTAAATGGGCCTTTAGAATTTTCTTCATTAAACACTGGGAGATACTTAAAAGTGATATTTGCCTAATAGATACCATAACCCCCAGGCCCAATATAGTATTCTGTAAGGACGCATCAAAAAAATAGGGGCAATTTATCTACCCTACCGGCAGGATCCTATAAGTGCCGCATGGAAGATGCACACGCTGCAACAATATAGCATGCAGCAAGCGGAGATATGACCGGGCACATTTACGACAATACAATACTGTTTAATCTGTAACCCGTCCGAAGTGGAGACTGACTTCAGATGGCCACCAAGCTCCAGTATTCATCATTCTATACTGCCCGTGTCACACCAGATTGATGACATCACAATGCACAGTCAACTGCCAGACAGACGGGCTCATTAGCATGCAATGTGTTTGTATGTCTGTCTGTCTATCTTTGGATATACTATGTAATCAATATAAATGATAGAATCCACATTGATATAATTAAGGTAATAACTAGAGATGAGCGAGCACACTCGTCCGAGCATTAGGGGACTGGAGACGAACACCACGCGGTACTCCAGTCAATTCCATTTCCTTCCTCGCATGTTTAGCGCCATTTTCTAGCCAACAGACATGCGGGAAGGCATTACCACTTCCTGCTGTGACGTGCCAGCCCTATCACACCCTCCAGCAGTGAGTGGATGGCGAGATCAGGGGACCGCCGAGTACCTAAAGCGGCCCCGCCCGCGGCTCGCCTCAGACACACGCTGGTAGGGGTTAGGGAAAGTGCTGCTGCTGATATAGGGTTAGCGTAGGATCCTGTCTTCAAGAACCCCAACTGTTCTTCTTAGGGTCACATCTGACCGTGTGCATTAGTTGTGGCCTGCTGGGAGTTGTAGTGCATCCATTTTTGTATTACGCATCTAGGCCTGTTCGCAGCCTGTCAGTAGTAGCGTTCTCAGCCTGCAGTGCCGTACAACCAGCTCTCACCGTGAAACTGCACTCAAATATTTCCTAGCCTACAGCAAACGACTTCAGTTATACCGTTCTGTGTCTGCAGTGCATTAGACAGAGGTCTCACCGCTAAACAGTACTGTAATATTACCAGGGCCACTGCATGGTATTTCAGCTCAGGCGCTGTGCAGAGCGTCTCACAATACCCTTTCCTTGGTGGGGTTGAGATCGCCGCAGTTACCAGCACTATCCACTGGCTTTAGAGTCTTCTCCCACTCCACACAGCCTCTATAATCTACAAGTCTCTGCGAGCAGTAAATTACCCCTAGGTATCAGCGCAAGACACAAGTCACAGCATAGAGCCTCCGCTATCTACAAGTCTCTGTGTACAGTGAATTAAGCCACAGTTGTCAGTGCTGTACAGTGGGGTAATTTATTTGGCCCTGCTCTATTCTTAATCCACCATGATGAGGAGTAGGGGTAAGGGTCGAGGGCGCGGAGGTCCAAGTGAGGGTGTGGGCACAGGCCGAGTTCCTGGTCCAGGTGAATCGCAGCCGGCTGCTGCGGGATTAGGAGAGAGGGAAGTTTCTGGGGTCCCCAGGTTCATATCACAATTTTTGGGTGTTGTGACACGTATGGGATACGATTGAACTGGATGATTGTGTCAGAAGCAGGGACATTAAGGTAATCAAATAACTAGTTGCCGTATGAGTTAACCAGAACTTCAATGAACTAATGACCCGTCTGAATATTCTGCTAACATTTGTTCAAAAGCAGAATATTTTGAACATATATGGTATGTTACAGCAAGAATGACTCATAATACAACACAGATGTCGATAACTTCATGGACAAAATATTCAATATATTTTGTTGCCAATCATCTACTACGCATGTCTAGAACCTGAATAGCCATATTAGAATGACGTATATACCCATAACTGCGCAGAAGCAGATATGCCACGTAATGTAAGAACAGCATAAATAAGGGTGATCTTCAGGGAGGGGTTGGGACTCATCTTGTGGCCAGTAGACGTACTGGCGTATTCTCGGATTCCTCCTACCAATCGTACCTGGAGATCCCCCGATTGCGGAGTGATGCTACAATATCCGGTGATGTATTGATGCTTATCTTTGTTACCCATGTGATCTCAATGCCTATATGTTAATTAACTATTTTACTTACATATACTAAAGAGTAAATAAACCTGTGTTTTATATTTGTCTTACTTTGAAAACTGTCTCAGACGGTATGCTTGGTAGGTATGCCAATGAGGTTAAAGAATAGCCAAAACTTGAGCAGGTAAGACATAAATTGGCGTAGTCTGGCAGGATATTGTTGTCTTTGGTAAGGTTATATTACTGTATAATTTGGTATTGTGACAGTGCTTCTCAGTGCACGGGGGGGTTGCTGTCGCCATATTAGATTTTTGGCCCATTGCCAAGGGGTTCAAATGGTTATAACTTTGCTTTGATAGGTGATAGAGTAATAATAGTAAATACACATTGATAGTCGCAGTAAGTAGTCCCTGTTGAACCCATTGGCATACTGCCAAAATTTTATAAGTTCTGTAACTTTGAGACAGGACTTGGGAGATTGGTGCCAGTTTGCACGGTTGTGTCTAGCAATAAGCGGGACCTTTGTGCAAAATTTCACCAATTGGCACGTTGCCAAAATTTTCGGAGTTCTGTAACTTTGAGACAGGACTCGGGAAATCGGTGCCAGTTTGCAGGGTGGTGCCTCGCCGTAAGGGGGACCTCTGTGCAAAGTTTCACCAGATTGGCACGTTGCCAAAATTTTGTAAAGGGGAACTCTGTGCAGAGTTTCACCAAATTGGCACGTTGCCAAAACTTTCGGAGTTCTGTAACTTTGAGACAGGACTCGGGAAATCGGTGCCAGTTTGCAGGGTGGTGCCTCGCCGTAAGGGGGACCTCTGTGCAAAGTTTCACCAGATTGGCACGTTGCCAAAATTTTGTAAAGGGGAACTCTGTGCAGAGTTTCACCAAATTGGCACGTTGCCAAAATTTTCGGAGTTCTGTAACTTTGAGACAGGACTCGGGAAATCGGTGCCAGTTTGCAGGGTGGTGCCTCGCCGTAAAGGGGACCTCTGTGCAAAGTTTCACCAATTGGCAAGTTGCCAAAATTTTGTGAGTTCTGTAAGGGGGAACTCTGCGCAAAAAGTTTCACCAATTGGCATTTTGCCAATAAGACAACAATATGTTTAGAAAAAGAACCAAGAAAGATAAAACTAAAATCGTTCAGAAAATAGACATCCCCGGCTGGTCCGAGGGTCCCTATGATATATTAGCTCAGGAGTTGATGCATAGTGGGCTTGCAGAATCATGGGATAGTAAGCTAAAAGATTCAGAGCCCCTCGATGTCGTTAAGGTACTCGAGGAGACCCCTGCCAAGGCAGGTGACGCAGTTCAGTTGGGTAGGAGAAATTGGGTATTGGCCTCAGCCTATAGGAATATCCATAAGAAGAAGTCCCAACTAATAAGAAAACTTAATCAGACGGAACAAAAGTTAGCAGAATCTGAAGGAAAGAGAGTGGTGTTGGAATGTAACCAAAGGCTGATAAAGGAAAAAATAGAACATTACCAGAATATTGCAGAAAAGGCTGTTGTAAAAGTTGCTCAGAATAAATATAAGGGGCGTAAAGGTAAAGTTGATAAGCGAAAGGTATCGAAAGCTATAGCTTCTGCTTCTGTGAACTGGGACCCAGATAAGTGGGATGGAGACTTATGGGATTCCTCATCTTCTTCGGGGGAGGAGGACTGGCATAAGGGGGATTGGGAAGACCCACCCAATCCAATAATTGATCCACCTGCTTTAAAACGTGCCCAGCCCATTAGCAGAAGGAAGGAAACTACTGAATATGGACCCGATACCCAGCCTATCGTAGGTCATGATGGGCAAAGGTTGCCCAGGTATGACGATCAGGGAAACTATATGTACGATGCCGATGGGAGACTGTTGGTGCAAGAAGAATTGGTGCCACATAGGCGCACCAGGCTTACCCTAGAGGATTTTTCTCAGTCAGAAGTTGATGATATACTGAGTAGATTTAGGCAAAGGCCTGGGGAATCTGACATACCATGGTTGGTCCGTCTATTTGAGCACGGGGCGACTGGGGTAATGTTGGATCCAAAAGATGCAATGAGATTTGTTACTCTAACTAGAGATCCAGTAATCAGTAGAAATTTTAGAGAATACTTTCCTAATCATCAAGGAGAAAGTGCTATTTCCCTGTTTAATATAGTAACCAATGGGTTTCTTAATAAATTCCCAACAGAGGCAGACATTCCAATCAATGACAAACCTTGGTACACTATCAGGGATGGCATTGAAAGGTTGAAGGAGGAAGCTATGAGGGTCGAATTAATTATCATCGAGCATATGGAAGATTATTTGGAGACTCGGCTGACAGCAGGAGTTAGAAATCGTTTAATTAAGACTGCACCTCCGGCTTATAAAGCCGTGATGATGACCCTACTTCTATCCATGACTAATGAGCCAATGTCTGCGGTCGTGGCTAGAATGCGGGAATTGCAAGATATGGGAAACTGGGATAGAGAGGAAAAGCGAACAGATCGTGATAGGTCTAGGAATCCTAGTTCCCAGGGGACTGGTGATTCGGGAGTGCCAAGGGTATCTCGTAGAGATATGTTTCAGGCTCTCCTGAAAGCTGGAGTCTCCAAGGACGCCATTGATGGAAAAGATACAGGTGATTTGTGGCGTCTTTATAAACAGAAGGTATTATCCAACAAAAAGGTGGATAAAAGGGAAGATTCAGTGGCCCCAAAAGCTTCTAAAAAGAGAGAGAAGCAGGTCACTAATTTAGAACCTAAGAAATTAGAATGGGAGGACTTTCAAAAGATCTATCCATGGAAGGAGATGGCTGCAATGGTAGCTACCCAAGTGCAGGACCATTTGAAGCCATCTGCTCCGCTCCTGGAGGAATCAGATTCTGATTCCGCATAGGTAGCAAGCCAAGCCCCTGTCTGGGTTAGGCGGGATGACAGACCCTACGTCCCGCTAGCCATACATTGGAAAGGGGGTAATGTCCAAAGGGTCCCAGCTTTAGTAGATACAGGGGCGGAGGCTACTCTGATTTATGGAAATCCCAAAAAGTTTAAAGGTCCAAAAGTTAATATTTCAGGATTGGGAGGAAAAGTTACCGAAGGAGTACAGACACAGGTAACTTTGAAATTGGGCAATTTGCCCTTACGTAAATACACGGTGTTAGTAGTACCTATTCCGGAATATATCATTGGCATAGATATTCTGAAAGGATTGACACTACACCTCGAAGATGGTAAGTTTGCCTTTGGCGTAAGGAAAATAGGGATAAAAGCTTGTCCAGTTACGGTGGGAAAGGTCAAAATGCCACCCGTACACATCCCTCCTGCAGGAAAACTGGTTGCTATGAAGCAATACAGAATTCCTGGAGGTCACAAGGAAATAGGAGAAACCATTAAGGATTTGGTCGATGCTGGGGTTGTGAGGCCTGCAACCACAGCATGGAACAATCCGGTATGGCCTGTGAAGAAGAGTGATGGGTCTTGGAGGATGACTGTCGATTACAGGGAATTGAATAAACAAACACCTCCCTTGACGGCAGCTGTCCCAGACACCATTACAATTGTGGAGCAGATCCAAAGTCACAGTGGACAATGGTACGCTGTGATTGATATCGCACAAGCGTTCTTCACAATTCCAATAGAAGAAAAGGCACAAGATCAGTTTGCCTTTACGTGGCAAGGACGTCAATATACGTTCACTCGATTGCCACAAGGTTGGATACATAGTCCAACCATCTGTCACCGGACGGTGGCAGAACATTTGGATGAGTTTGATTTACCATCAGAAATGCAGTTTTCACATTATATCGATGATATAATGATTCAGGGACCGGATGAACAATCTGTAAAGAAACAATTGGACAGACTGTTACATCATTTGCGGGAAAAAGGATGGGAAATAAATGATAGCAAGGTGCAGGGCCCCTCTCAGACGGTGAAATTCTTAGGAATTCAATGGAATAAGGGCCATAGGGAGATTCTCCCTAAGGCAAGGCAGAAAATCTTAAATTTTCCCACTCCGAAAGACAAGAAGGAAACACAATCCTACATAGGATTGTTTGGATTCTGGAGACAACACATTCCGCATCTGGGGCAGCTTCTTGCTCCTCTTTACAAGGTGACTCGCAAGAAGTACGAGTTCACGTGGGGAGAAGAGCAACAGGTTGCATTTGAGGCAGTAAAAGAAGCCATACAACAGGCTGTAGATTTATGGCCTTTACAAGATGGTGAGATAGAACTTCATGTATCAGTTCAGCATATGTATGCAAACTGGTCATTGTGGCAGAAGCAAGGGGGCAAAAGAGTGCCACTGGGCTTCTGGAATCGAAAATTACCAGATGCGGGAGAAAAATACACTCCACTGGAGCAACAGCTGTTGGCATGTTATTGGGCCCTGGTGGATACTGAACAATTGACGACAGGACACATAGTCCTTCTAAGGCCGCAAATACCCATCATGAGTTGGGTATTATCTAATCCAAAGTCCAATCGGATAGGACATGCCCAGGAGCAGAGTATCATTAAGTGGAAATGGTACATCTCGGAAAGAGCGAAAAAAGGTGAAGGGGGGATAGCTGCCCTGCATGAAAAGATAGCTGATATCCCTCCAGATGGTCAGGTTACACCAGTAGCACAAATGGAGGAATCCCCAGTAAAGTGGGGAATACCTTACTCTGAGTTGACAGACTCCCAAAAAGAGCATGCTTGGTTCACGGATGGTTCGGCCAAGTATATCAGTGGAAGACGTAGATGGAAAAGTGTAGCCTTTAATCCAAAATTAGACAAGACGTTGGTCATGGAAGGAGAAGGTAAGAGTAGTCAATATGCAGAACTTTGTGCAGTATTCTTAGCTCTGAAGCAGGAACAAGGGCAAGAATGTCATTTGTATACGGACTCATGGTCAGTTGCCAATGGTTTGGCCACTTGGATCATGGGATGGAAGAAGAACGACTGGAACATTCATGGTAAGGAATTGTGGGGGAAAGAGCTTTGGCAAGACATAGAGGAATTCATTAGGAGTACTAAAAGTACTGTGTTTCATGTTGATGCTCATGTCCCTCTTGACTCATTGGAACGTTTATTTAATTCTCAAGCAGATGCGGCAGCATCGATCTCTGTTGCCGTCCAAGAACCTGACAAGGAAAAGGAAGCATGGCTTCAAGGTACAGCTGTTTGGGCTCACCAAAAAAGTGGACACTTGGGAGAGAAGGCCACTTACAGGTGGGCACAAGAAAGAGGTATCCCATTGACGGTGGACATGATCAAACAAGTAATCGCACAATGTCCAGTATGTCAACATGTGCAAAAACGAGAAGTGCCTCATACAGTAATGGGACACATAGGGAGAGGCCAGTTGCCAGCGCAGATTTGGCAGATGGATTTTGTAGGGCCCCTCCCTGAGAGCAGAGGATGTAAGTATATTTGTACAGCAGTAGATACATTCTCAGGTCTGATGGTGGGATTCCCGTGTAAAACAGCAACACAATGGAGTACTTTACGTACTCTGGAAGTTATTACCCAGTATTATGGGACTCCCCTGCAGATCCAGACAGACAATGGTTCACATTTTACCGGAAATCAGGTAAAAGAGTATGCCAGTAAAAACAACATAGAATGGGTATATCATATGCCCTACTATCCACAGGCCGCGGGCTTGGTGGAACGAATGAATGGGTTATTAAAATCTACCCTGAAGAAGCTCACTGAGACCGACAAATATGGTCAATGGAGAGATAATCTGACTGCTGCTTTACAGATTATCAACAACAGGCCCATCACTGATTCTATGACACCCTTAATGCGCATGCTAACACCCAATCTCAGTATAGATGTAGCTAAGGTAGAGACAATCTTATACTGGAAAATTAATCCAGATGCGCAGGCACCTTATAGAGCCACTCCTGCCGCTGCAGGGTTGGATCTATACGCTCTTGATACGGTGGTGATAGCCCCGGGAAAGGTGAGTACTATTCCCACAGGGATAGGATGCAAGATCCCGGAGAATCACTTCGGGCAGATAGCCACTAGATCAAGTTTTGCTCTGAGAGGTGCAGTAGTCCTAGGGGGAGTCATAGATGCAGATTATCAGGGGGAAATTAAAGTAATCATGATAAATTTAGGAACAGATCCTCTGATAATAGGGAAAAAGGAGCGCATGGCACAGCTGCTATTAATACCAGTGTATCTGACACAAGTGGAAGAAGGGGCGGCTCCCACTGAACTTACAGTAAGAGGAGATAAAGGCTTTGGCTCAACTAATGTTACTAATGTAGGGGCCAAAATATGGGTTCAGAATCACCAAGGACCGCCCTCCCCGGCAGAGGTTATTGCTGTGGGGAAAGATCGAACTTTGCTTATTATGCGACCCGGAGTAGAGAAATGGGAATATGTCCCACAAGAAAAGTGCTATTTGCGGGAATAATGCTTGTTTCCTTGCCTTCTCTAGAATCACATAATCATTTTTGGAATCCTTGGCGTCATGTGTTCGGTGTTCGCAGTAGGTGATGCGTGGACGCCAGGGATCCGCGTCAATGACACCGGAAGGAATGATTATTCGTGGGGCTGGAGGAATTCAACCCGAACCAGGAAGCAAGACAACTTCACTTGTGAAGCCAACCAGAAATGTTATATCGTGAATATTACCTTTGATGGGACTATCTGGAGTGGAAATCCATTATCGCATATAAGTTCGACCTACCGTCCTTCATATGCACTGCATAAGGCAACGGGACAAATAAACATTACGTCACTTGTGAAAGTGTCCTGCTGTCAGAGACCAAAAGAGTTGCCATATCTCAATTACTCCCTGGTGATACAATATGTTCCGAATTGTACAAATACGGGAGTGCAGTTTTCATTTCCCTTAAATGAGACAGAAGTAATTACATGTGGGAATGCAACGGAGATCGAGAATCGGGCCATGTGGGGCCAGTTCCTGGTATTCGTGAACATTAATACTTCTAAAATAGATCCTGGACATATAAAAAGGGTTCCATCCACCTGTCGCCTGGTGGGACGAGATGCTCAAAAGACTGTTATACAAGCCTCCGTGCAGTTTCCACCCTCAAGGACTTGTCCTACCAAGCGTTCCCGTCGAGCTTGGTATGATACCTTACTCGGAGGCTACGGAGCGCTTTCTGGGACTATTAATGGTTTTGATATAGAGACTTTAGCTAATCGAATGCATAACGCGGGAAGTGGTATTAAAGATGTGCTCACATTGCAGGCTAACTGGATGCCCACTATATGGCAGCCCTTTAGTATGCAAACGGATGTGGACACAATAATGCTTGATTTGCAAGATGCATCTAATAGGTTTTCATATGAAATAAATTCTAACATATCTAATTATGTTAATTGATCAATATGTACCTCACAGACCATTTATCAGCAACAACAAAAGAACACACTTCAAACTATGCTCATGACTGGCAATGAGCAATTGTGGAGGACCGTGTTCAATCAGACTATAACTGAGACTGATTGGATACAGTTGGAGGCGCAGAAAATGGTTTGCAATGATATGTTATGTAAAGGGACCATATTCATATACAATGTTACTAAAAAGAATGTGATGTGTAAGTTTGTAGTTCTCCCCTTACTTATAGGTGTTCCAGAAGATATGCATTTCTGGGTACCTAGATTTAACGGGATTTACATTGATGACCAAAATAGAACTCATGATTTATCATTGTGTGATGATACATTAGAAGGGACCATATGCAAGGTCCAATCGGCTGTTTATGAACCATGCTTATTACAAAATACGATCAATGTATGTGAATGGACTGTGCTGCCACTCACTTTTAAGATGATGGTTGAAATAGCCCCACAGGAGGTATGTTTGGCAAGTAATCATCCTGTTGTACCTGGGATGGTTGTCCCATTTTCAGGATGCTTGCGAAACGTATCTGCACTTGTTTGGGAAAATGAGACCTTTGTGTTATTACCTGAACAAGACAAGACAGTGGCTGTCAATTGGCAACCACTGCCTTTAAATGTGTCAAATTGGGATCTAAATTTGACCAAATTCAAAAAGTTGTTAGAAGACACAGAAGAAGTACAGCAACATATTAAATTGCTTAATAGATCTTTGGCAACGCATATTGTAAGTACTACTGTAATAGCTGGCAAAATTGTAAAGATGGGATCGGCTATTGCTGACGCCACGTCACACCATTGGTATGACATCTTTATGGGTTATTCATCATCTGCACAAACCACTCTTAATTGGCTAATACATCCTGTTTTGGTATTGGCCATAGTTGTAATACTTTTATCGCTATGGAATTGTTTCATGGCATATAAGGTATTCTGTAGAAAACCAAAAGTTTTAATGGTATCATATGGCAAATAGTGAATGATTAAGGACCGATTGTGACACGTATGGGATACGATTGAACTGGATGATTGTGTCAGAAGCAGGGACATTAAGGTAATCAAATAACTAGTTGCCGTATGAGTTAACCAGAACTTCAATGAACTAATGACCCGTCTGAATATTCTGCTAACATTTGTTCAAAAGCAGAATATTTTGAACATATATGGTAAGAACAGCAAGAATGACTCATAATACAACACAGATGTCGATAACTTCATGGACAAAATATTCAATATATTTTGTTGCCAATCATCTACTACGCATGTCTAGAACCTGAATAGCCATATTAGAATGACGTATATACCCATAACTGCGCAGAAGCAGATATGCCACGTAATGTAAGAACAGCATAAATAAGGGTGATCTTCAGGGAGGGGTTGGGACTCATCTTGTGGCCAGTAGACGTACTGGCGTATTCTCGGATTCCTCCTACCAATCGTACCTGGAGATCCCCCGATTGCGGAGTGATGCTACAATATCCGGTGATGTATTGATGCTTATCTTTGTTACCCATGTGATCTCAATGCCTATATGTTAATTAACTATTTTACTTACATATACTAAAGAGTAAATAAACCTGTGTTTTATATCTGTCTTACTTTGAAAACTGTCTCAGACGGTATGCTTGGTAGGTATGCCAATGAGGTTAAAGAATAGCCAAAACTTGAGCAGGTAAGACAGGTGTACATAGTAGACATTTATTACAAACTGAGCAGTGTCAGCAGGTCTTATCGTGGATGGCAGAAAATGCATCCAGCAATGTATCGACCACCCAGTCTTCTACGCCGTCCACTGCTGCAACACTGAATCCTCTCGCTGCTGCTCCTCCTTCCTCCCAGCCTCCTAACTCCATGAAAATGACACATTCTGATGAGCAGGCGGACTCCCAGGAACTGTTCGGGGGCCCCTGTCTTGATTGGGAAATAATGGTTCCTCTCTCACATGAGGAGTTTGTTGTGACCGATGGAAAGTTCCCGGGGTCCGGGTGATGAGGCCGGGGACTTCCGGCAACTGTCTCAAGAGCTTTCAGTGGGTGAAGAGGTCGATGATGATGAGACGCAGTTGTCTATCAGTGAGGTAGTAGTAAGGGCAGTAAGTCCGAGGGAGGAGCGCACAGCGCCCCGAACTGTTGCAGGGTCTGACAGAGAAGACCGACCTCTGGCTTTCGCCGCTGAGCCTCCAACCGGGCATGGTCGTGTATGACAACGGCCGTAACCTGGTGGCGGCTCTGCAGCTCGGCAACCTCACACACGTGCCAAGCCTGGCCAACGTCTTCAATCTGGTGGTTCAGCGGTTTCCTAAAAACTAGCCTCACTTGCCTGACCTGCTCGGCAAGGTGTGCTGCGTCTGCGCACATTTCCGCAAGTCCACCATGGACGCTGCCACCCTGAGGACCCTGCAACATCGGTTTAATCTGCCAGAGCACCGACTGCTGTGCGACGTGGCCACACGGTGGAACTCTACGCTGCACATGTTGGGCAGGCTCTATGAGCAGCGTAGAGCAATAGTGGAATACCAACTCCAACATGGGCGGCGGAGTGGTAGTCAGCCTCCCCAATTCTTTACCGAGGAGTGGGCCTGGATAGAAGACATCTGCCAGGTCCTCAGAAACTTTGAGGAGTCTGCCCAGATGGTAAGCGGCGATGCTGCAATCATTAGCGTCACCATTCCTCTGCTATGCCTGTTGAGAATTTCACTGCAAAGCACAAATGCTGATGCTTTGCGGTCGGAATAGGAGACGAGGGAAGAGAGTATGTCACTTGATAGTCACAGCACCCTCATGTCTATTTCTCGGCGCGTTTTGGAGGAGGAGGAGGGGGAAGAGACAGCTGGGCACACTGCTGAGGGTACCCATGCAGCTTGCCTCTCATCTGCTCAGCATGCATGGGCTGTGGAGGAGGAGGATCCTGAAAGTCATCTTACCAGCGAGGACAGCCATGGCTTGCGTACTGGCACCCTGCCACACATGGCTGACTTCGTGTTAGGCTGCCTTTCTCGTGACCCTCGCATTAGACGCATTCTGGCCACTATGGATTACTGGGTGTACACCCTTCTTGACCCACGGTATAAGGGGAACCTTTCCACTCTCATTCCCGAATAGGAAAGGGGTTCGAGAAAGATGCTATACCACAAGGCCCTGGTGGACAAACTGATGGTAAACTTCCCATCTGACAGCGCTTGCGGCAGAAGGCGCAGTTCCGAGGGCCAAGTAGCAGGGGAGGCGCAGAGATCAGGCAGCATGTTTAGCGCAGGCAGGGGAAAACTCTCCAAGGCCTTTGCCAGCTTTATGGCTCCCCAGCAAGACTGTGTCACGACTCCCCAGCCAAGGCTGAGTCGGAAAGAGCACTGTAAAAAGATGGTGAGGGAGTATGTAGCCGATCATACCACCGTTCTACGGAATGCCTCTGCTCCATACAACTATCGGGTGTCAAAGCTGGACACGTGGCACGAACGTGCGCTGTACGCCCTGGAGGTGCTGGCTTGCCCTGCTGCTAGCGTCTTGTCAGAGAGGGTGTTTAGTGCAGCTGGTGGAATCATAACAGACAAGCGTACCCGCCTGTCAACTGCCAGTGCCGACATGCTTACACTCATAAAGATGAACAAAGCCTGGATTTACCCAGACTTCTCTTCTCCACCAGCGGAGAGCAGCAGCACCTAAACAATCTTTTCGCTGCAACCGCAGATAAAAGCACTCTTCTCTATCACCTTAAAAAATGGGACATTTACCTTTGTCAATCTGTCTATGATATTAGTACTCCTGCTCCTCCTCTTGAAATATCCTCTCAGCACGCGGAACTGCCCATTTTTCTGCAGCCCAAAGGGCTCATATAACTTTTATCTAACAATATTTTGAGTTTTCTAACTGAAGCATTGAAACTTCAACATGAACCATTTTTTTTTTTTTTTTTTTTTTTAACAGGGCTGCCTCCAGACACAGTAAGCTAAAATATTAATGGGTGTCACCTGCCCTCTCGGTTGAGCAATTTTTCTGGGGCACATTTGTACTGTCGGTACAGCAATTTTTTGGGCCCTCGCCTACACTGTAATTCAAGTAATTTTTCTGGCCTTCGCCTGCACTGATGGTACACCAATGTGTCCGGGGTTGGCCTACACGCTTGCTACAGAAATGTCACCCGAGTCTGCCTGCCTATACTTCTGCCACAGTAATGCTACATGGGGTCTGCCTATACTTCTGCGACATAAATGTTACTTCGGTCTGCCTATACTTATGTTCCTGAAATGTTACAGGGGTCTGCCTACACTGCTGCTACTGAAATGTTACTGGGGTCTGTGTATACTGCTGCAAATGAAATGTTACTGGGGTCTGTCTATACTGTTGCTACTGAAGTGTTACTGCGGTATGTGTATGCTGCTTCAAATGAAATGTTACTAACGCTGGGCTATGCCAATACTGCTGCTACGGAAATGTTACAGCCGTCTGTCAATACTGTTACTAATACTACTCAAATGTTACTGGGGTCTGTATACTGCTGCAAATGAAATGTTACTGGGGTCTGTCTATGCTGTTACTACTCAAATATTACAGGGCTCTGTCTATACTGTTACTACCGAAATGTTACTGGGCTCTGCCTACGCTGCTGCTACTAAAATGTTACAGGGATCTGTCTAAACTGTTACTAGTGAAATGTTACTGGGGTCTGTCTATACTGCTGCCAATAAAATGTTACTGGGGTCTGTCTATACTGCTGTAAATAAAATGTTACTCGGGTCTGTTTAAACTGCTGCAAATGAAATGTTTTGGGGGGTCTGCCTATACTGCTGCAAATAAAATGTTACTGGGGTCTGTCTATACTGTTAGTACTGAAATGTTACTAATTCTGGGCTCTGCCTATACTGCTGCTACTGCAATGTTACAGGCTTGTGGAAACTGAGGCGTGATGGCGGCGAGGCCACGCTACTATGTCCAAAGTCGCAACATTTTTTTTTTATACCAACGCTGTTACTGGGAAGGTGCATATAACCACGGACACGTGGACATACACGTACTGCCTCAAAAACATTCCCCTCCCCCAACAATGAAAACATTCTTGGTAAATGCTTTTGCAGTGGTCCGCCTGGCTGCTGTCCAAGAAGTTCACCTAAAACGACACAAAAAGAACCCCCCCCCCCCCCTCCCCGACACACTTCATCCTGGCCACATTCCGAAAACCAACTAAATAAAACTGCGGTACTAGTCCGTTATCCCTAGCTGGAGCTTTCAGCCGACTGGTAGAGCAATGGTGGCTTCCAACTTCTTGGTACTGCTAAGTCCAAAGATAAGCATACAGCTTAGGTCGGAATACAGGTGACTATAGTACACAGCATCCCTGCAGGGCAAGGGACAGAGTAGCAGCAGGCACCGATCCTTGGTGGAAGCAGGCCAGCTGAGAACCACATACTCCCTGAATGATTTTGGACTGACTGATGTTGAGGCCTTTACCTGTGATCATCTTTGGTAATTCCTAAGAAAGATGCGTGGTAGTAGCCAGAAACTTGGATTGCTTTTTGCTAACACTTTACTGTTACTACTGAAATGTAACTGATACTGGGCTCTGCCTATACTGCAGCTACTGAAATGTTACTGGGGTCCATTTATACTGTTACTACAGAAGTGTTAATAGGGTCTCCCTGGACTTCTGCAACATAACTGTTAGTGGGGTCAGCTTATACCTTTGCTACAGGAGTATTACAGGGGTCTGTGCATACTATCGGTGCACTAAGTGTTCCCATTGTGGTGTTCAACGTACATGGCCCCCCAAAAAATTATCCAGACTGACTAGGGCATGCAGTATGGGCCGAAGCCTACCTGCATTTTATCTCACGTTACCTTAGCTATTCGGGGCACTGCTATGTTATGAATAATTCACAGAAAAAGCCAAAAATCCAATACCCCTTACTAGAGATGAGCGAACGTACTCGTCCAAGCTTGATACTCGTTCGAGTATTAGCGTGTTCCAGATGCTCGTTACTCGTAATGAGCACCACGCGATGTTCGGGTTACTTTCACTTTCATCTCTGAGACGTTAGCGCGCTTTTCTGGCCAATTGAAAGACAGGGAAGGCATTACAACTTCCCCCTGCGACGTTCAAGCCCTATACCACCCCCCTGCAGTGAGTGGCTGGCGAGATCAGGTGTCACCCGAGTATAAAAATCGGCCCCTCCCGCGGCTCGCCTCAGATGCGTTGTGACATAGAGGAGGGACAGTGGTATTGTGTTGGAGCTGTATAGGGAGAGTGTTAGGAGTTAGTGTAGGCTTCAAGAACCCCAACGGTCCTTCTTAGGGCCACATCTAACCGTGTGCAGTACTGTGGAGGCTGCTGTTAGCAGTGTTGCACAATTTTTTGGGGGGTATATCGGCCGTGCAGAGCATTGCGCCCTGCAGTAATAGTCCAGAGACAGAAGTGTGGAGGCAGGGAGAGCGTTAGGAGTTATTGTAGGCTTCAAGAACCCCAACGGTCCTTCTTAGGGCCACATCTAACCGTGTGCAGTACTGTGGAGGCTGCTTTTAGCAGTGTTGCACATTTTTTTTTTTTTTTTGTATATCGGCCGTGCAGAGCATTGCGCCCTGCAGTAATACTACAGGGACAGAATTGTGTAGGCAGGGCCAGAAGACATATATTAATAATAATAATAATAATAATAATAATAATAATAATAATAATAATAATAATAATAATAATAATCTTTATTTGTATAGCGCCAACTTATTCCGCAGCGCTTTCAGGCATATTATTGACTGAATATACGCAGTGGTCCTTTTCAAAAAAATATAGGAAAAAAAATCTATTTGGCCTGCCTGTCACTGTGCTCAGTGTTCTGGGTCCGTGTCTGCTGGGGGTAGTAGTTCTCCAAAATCATACGCAGCCAGCTAAGTGTTACAGCAGGCTTGCGCCAAATTATTTCCTGGCTCTGAAATCACCGGTCTGTTGCAGTTAATAACAGTGCAACACTGCAGTTCCGTGACACACACATCAGGGACAGAATTGTGTAGGCAGGGCCAGAAGACATATATTATTGATTGAATATATGCAGTGGTCCTTTTCAAAAAAATATTTGAAAAAAAAAATCTATTTGGCCTGCCTGTCACTCTGCTCAGTGTTCTGGGTCCGTGTCTGCTGGGGGTATTAGTTCTCCAAATAAATACGCAGCCAGCTAAGTGTTACAGCAGGCGTGCACCAAATTATTTACTAGGGTTCCGTAAACGAAGTCAGCCTCCAACCACAGGCCAATAAGCGGCACATTTAATTACAGCGTTCTGTTTCTGCACTACTGGTAATACAGCATGCTGAGGGGTAGGGGTAGGCCTATAGGACATGGACGCGGGTGAGGACGCGGAGGCCCAAGTCAGGGTGTGGGCACAGGCCGAGCCAGTGCGGCGGCCAGGGGTAGAGGCAGGGCCAGACCGAATAATCCAACAACTGGTTCCCAAAGCGCCCCCTCGCGCCATGCCACCCTGCACAGGTCAAGGTGCTCTACGGTGTGGCAGTTTTTTCACAGAGACGCCTGACGACCGACGAACAGTGGTGTGCAACCTTTGTCGCGCCAAGATCAGCTGGGGAGGCACCACCACCAGCATGCGCAGGCATATGATGGCCAAGCACCCCACAAGGTGGGACGAAGGCCGTTCACTGCCTCCGGTTTGCACCACTGCCTCTCCCCCTGTGCCCCAACCTGCCACTGAGATCCAACCCCCCTCTGAGGACACAGGCAGTACCGTCTCCTGGCCTGCACCCACACCCTCACCTCCTCACCTCGGCCCCATCCAGCAATGTCTCTCAGCGTAGCGTCCAGACGTCGCTAGCGCCACTGTTTGAGCGCAAGCGCAAGTACGCCGCCACGCACCCGCACGCTCAAGCGTTAAACGTGTGCATTGCAAAATTGATCTGCCTAGAGATGCTGCCGTATAGGCTTGTGGAAACGGAGGCTTTCAAAAGCATGATGGCGGCGGCGGCCCCACGCTACTCGGTTCCCAGTCGCCACTACTTTTCCCGATGTGCCGTCCCAGCCCTGCACGACCACGTCTCCCGCAACATTGTACGCGCCCTCACCAACGCGGTTACTGCCAAGGTCCACTTAACAACAGACACGTGGACAAGCATAGGCGGGCAGGGCCACTATATCTCCCTGACGGCACATTGGGTGAATGTAGTGGAGGCTGGGACAGAGTCAGAGCCTGGGACCGCTCACGTCCTACCCACCCCCCGAATTGCGTGCCCCAGCTCGGTGGTGGTATCTGCGGGGGTGTATGCTTCCTCCACTAAACCACCCTCCTCCTCCTCCTACGCAACCTCTGTCTCGCAATCAAGATGTGTCAGCAGCAGCAGCATGTCGCCAGCAGTCGGTGTCACGCGGCGTGGCAGCACAGCGGTGGGCAAGCGTCAGCAGGCCGTGCTGAAACTACTCAGCTTAGGAGAGAAGAGGCACACGGCCCACGAACTGCTGCAGGGTCTGACAGAGCAGACCGACCGCTGGCTTGCGCCGCTGAGCCTCCAACCGGGTATGGTCGTGTGTGACAACGGCCGTAACCTGGTGGCGGCTCTGCAGCTCGGCAGCCTCACGCACGTGCCATGCCTGGCCAATGTCTTTAATTTGGTGGTTCAGCACTTTCTGAAAAGCTACCCCCACTTGTCATACCTGCTCGGAAAGGTGCACCAGCTCTGAGCACATTTCTGCAAATCCCACACACACACGCTGCCACCCTGCGGACACTGCAACATCGGTTTAATCTGCCAGTGCACCGACTGCTGTGCGACGTGCCCACACAGTGGAACTCTACGCTCCACATGTTGGCCAGACTCTATGAGCAGCGTAGAGCTATAGTGGAATACCAACTCCAACTTGCGCGGCGCAGTGGGAGTCAGCCTCCTCAATTATTTACAGAAGAGTGGGCCTGGTTGGCAGACATCTGCCAGGTCCTTGGAAAATTTGAGGAGTCTACCCAGATGGTGAGCGGGGATGCTGCAATCATTAGCGTCACCATTCCTCTGCTATGCCTCTTGAGAAGTTCCCTGCAAAGCATAAAGGCAGATGCTTTGGAATCAGAAACGGAGGCGGGGGAAGACAGTATGTCGCTGGATAGTCAGAGCAACCTCATGTCTATATCTCAGAGAGACAGCTTGGCCCACTGCTGAGGGGACAGATGCTGCTTGCCTGTCATCCTTTCAGCGTGTATGGCCAGAGGAGGAGGAGGAGGGGGAGGAGCATGAGGAGGAGGGGGAAGAGACAGCTTGGCCCACTGCTGAGGGTACAGATGCAGCTTGCCTGTCATCCTTTCAGCGTGTATGGCCAGAGGAGGAGGAGGAGGATCCTGAAAGTGATCTTCCGAGTGAGGACAGCCATGTGTTGCGTACAGGTACCCTGGCACACATGGCTGACTTCATGTTAGGATGCCTTTCTCGCGACCCTCGCGTTACACGCATTCTGGCCACTACGGATTACTGGGTGTACACACTGCTCGATCCACGGTATAAGGAGAGCCTTTCCACTCTCATTCCCGAAGAGGAAAGGGGTTCGAGAATAATGCTATACCACAGGGCGCTGGTGGACAAACTGATGGTAAACTTCCCATCCGACAGCGCTAGTGGCCGAAGGCACATTTCCGCGGCCCAGGTAGCAGGGGAGGCACAGAGATCAGGCAGCATGTACAGCGCAGGCAGGGGAACACTCTATAAGGCCTTTGACAGCGTTATGGCTCCCCAGCAAGACTGTGTCACCGGTCTCCAGTCAAGGCTGAGTTGGCGGGAGCACTGTAAAAGGATGGTGAGGGAGTATGTAGCCGATCGCACGACCATCCTCGGTGACGCCTCTGCCCCCTACAACTACTGGGTGTTGAAGCTGGACATGTGGCCTGAACTCGTGCTGTATGCCCTGGAGGTGCTTGCTTGTCCTGCGGCTAGCGTCTTGTCAGAGAGTGTGTTTAGTGTGGCTGGGGGAATCATCACGGATAAGCGTACCCGCCTGTCAACCGACAGTGCTGACAGGCTTACACTCAAGATGAACAAAGCCTGGATTTCCCCAGACTTCTCTTCTGCACCAGCGGACAGCAGCGATACCTAAACAATACGTAGGCTGCACCCGCGGATGGAAGCATCGTTCTCTATCACCATCCAAAACGGGGACCTTTCCGCTTCATCAATCTGTGTATAATATTCCTCCTCCTCCTCCTCCTGCTCCCCCTCCTGAAACCTGACGTAATCACGCCGAACGGGCAATTTTTCTTCGGCCCACAAGGCTCAGTCATATGATTTTTCTAAACAATTTTTATATGTTTCAATGCTCATTAAAGCGTTGGAACTTTCACCTCAACCAATTTTTATTTTAACTGGGCTGCCTCCAGGTCTAGTTACCAATTAAGCCACATTAACCAAAGCCATTAATGGGTTTCACCTGCCCTCTCGGTTGGGCATGGGCAATTTTTCTCAGGTACATTAGTACTGTTGGTACACCAATTTTTGTGGGCCCTCGCCTACAGTGTAATCAAATTAATTTTTTGCCCACCTGCATTACAGCTGACGTTACATCAGCTGTGATGGGCAATGCAATGGGATATTTTTATGTACCGCCGGTGGCTTCCTGGCACCCACCCATGCTGTGGGTCCACAGGGAGTTGTAAATGCATCTGTTTCCACTTCTAAAGAACCCCAGTCTGACTGGGGCATGCAGTGTGGGCCGAAGCCCTGCTGCATTAAACATGACATTACTACCTCAGCTGTGATGGGCAATGCAATGGGATATTTTTATGTACCGCCGGTGGCTTTCTGGCACCCACCCATGCTGTGGGTCCACAGGGAGTTGTAAATGCATCTGTGTCCACTTCTAAAGAACCCCAGTCTGACTGGGGCATGCAGTGTGGGCCGAAGCCCACCTGCATTAAGCACGGCATTACCTCAGCTGTGATGGGCAATGCAATTGGATACATTTATGTACCGCCGGTGGGTTCCAGGGAGCCACCCATGCTGTAGGTGCACACGGAATTCCCATTGCGGAGTTGTAACTGCCTGTGACTATTTATAAAAAAAACGCGGTCTGACTGGGGCATGCAGACACCTTGACAGAATGAATAGTGTGTGGCACATAGGTTCCCCATTGCTATGCCCACGTGTGCAGCTCCAGATGGAGGTGGCACAGGATTGCATTTCTCATTGCTTCTGTACAACATTGTGGACTGTCGCCCCGCCCCTTTTAAAGAGGGTCGCTGCCTAGCCGTGCCAACCCTCTGCAGTGTGTGCCTGCTTTTCCTCTGGCAGAGGCACTTATAAATAAACATAAGGGTGGCGTGTCATGAGGGCAGCTGAAGGCTGGGCAGGGACAGTTTGGTGTGCGCTGTGGACACTGGGTCGTGGGGGGGGGGGGTGGTTGGGCAGCATGTAACCCAGGAGAAGTGGCAGCGGAGTGTCATGCAGGCAGTGATTGTGCTGTGCTGGAGGTAGTGTGGTGCTTAGCTAAGGTATGCATTGCTAATGAGGGCTTTTCAGAAGTAAAAGTTGTTGGAGGGGGGGGCACTCTTGCCGCTATTGTGGCTTAATAGTGGGACCTGGGAACTTGAGATGCAGCCCAACATGTAGCCCCTCGCCTGCCCTATCCGTTGCTGTGTCTTTCCCATCACTTTCTTGGGTTTTGCAGATTTTCACACATGAAAACCTTAGCGAGCATCGGCGATATACAAAAATGCTCGGGTCGCCCATTGACTTCAATGGGGTTCGTTATTCGAAACGAACTACCGAGCATCGCGAAAAGTTCATCTCGAGTAACGAGCACCCGAGCATTTTGGTGCTCGCTCATCTCTAGTGATCATCTTTGGTAATTCCTAAGAAAGATGCGTGGTAGTAGCCGGAAACTTGGATTGCTTTTTGCTAACACTTTACTGTTACTACTGAAATGTAACTGATACTGGGCTCTGCCTATACTGCAGCTACTGAAATGTTACTGGGGTCCATTTATACTGTTACTACAGAAGTGTTAATAGGGTCTCCCTGGACTTCTGCAACATAACTGTTAGTGGGGTCAGCTTATACCTTTGCTTCAGGAGTATTACAGGTGTCTGTGCATACTATCGGTGCACTAAGTGTTCCCATCGTGGTGTTCAACGTACATGCCCCCCAAAAAATTACCCAGACTGACTAGGGCATGCAGTGTGGGCCGAAGCCTACCTGCATTTTATCTCACGTTACCTTAGCTATTCGGGGCACTGCTATGTTATGAATAATTCACAGAAAAAAGCCAAAAATCCAATACCCCTTACTCTTCCAAGCGGACCCGGTCGCCATAGGCAGTATCGTCACAAGGCAGGCACAATCGCCATCGGCAAAATCGCAGTAGGACAGGTGCAATCGCCATAAGCACTACAAATATGCCGGCAGCCAGACAATGCTGTGGAGGACAAACCTGTCCATGGCAGGCAAATATGCTGTCACTCACTCAACCCACCCCGTCGGTGGGTTCCCGGGAGCCACCCATGCGGTGGGTGCACACAGACTTCCCATAGCGGAGTTCTACGTACCTGTGACAATGTAAATTACACATACTGACTGGAGCATGCAGTGTGGGCCGAAGCCAACCTGCATTTCTTCTTGCGTTACCTCAGCTTTAAGGGAGGCACTGCAATGGGATTAATTTATGTACCGCCGGTAGGTTCCAGAGAACCACCCATGCTGCGGGTGCACACGGAATTCCCATTGCGGAGCTGTACCTGCCTGTGTCTATTATAAAAAAAAAAAAAAACAGTCTGACTGGGGCATGCAGTGTGGGCCAAAGCCCACCTGTATTTTATCTCACGTTAGCTCTGCTATCCGGGGGACTGCAATGGGATTTATTTATGTACCGTTGGTGGGTTCCAGGGAGCCACTCATGCTGTGGGTCCACTCCACACAGACTTCCCATAGGGGACTTGCACCTGCCTGTGTCTATTATAAAAAAAAAAAAAAAAAAAAAAACAGTCTGACTGGGGCATGCAGTGTGGGCTGAAGCCCACCTGTATTTTATCTGACGTTAGCTCAGCTGTGCAGGGCACTGCAATGGGATATATTTATGTACTGCCGGTAGGTTCCAGAGAACCACCCATGCTGCGGGTGCACACGGAATTCCCATTGCGGAGCTGTACCTGCCTGTGTCTATTATAAAAAAAAAAAAAAAAACAGTCTGACTGGGGCATGCAGTGTGGGCCAAAGCCCACCTGTATTTTATCTGACGTTAGCTCTGCTATCCGGGGGACTGCAATGGGATTTATTTATGTACCGTTGGTGGGTTCCAGGGAGCCACTCATGCTGTGGGTCCACTCCACACAGACTTCCCACAGGGCACTTGCACCTGCCTGTGTCTATTATAAAAAAAAAAAAAAAAAAAAAAAAAACAGTCTGACTGGGGCATGCAGTGTGGGCTGAAGCCCACCTGTGTTTTATCTGACGTTAGCTCAGCTGTGCAGGGCACTGCAATGGGATATATTTATGTACCGCCGCTGGCTTCCAGGGAGCCACCCGTGCTGTGGGTGCACACAGAATTCCCATTACGGAGCTGTACCTGCCTGTGATTTTTCTAAGAAAAAAAAAAAAACAGTCTGACTGGGGCATGCAGTGTGGGCCGAAGCCCACCTGTATTTTATCTGACGTTAGCCCTGCTATCCGGGGCACTGCAATGGGATTTATTTATGTACCGTTGGTGGGTTCCAGGGAGCCACTCATGCTGTGTGTTCACTCCACACAGACTTCCCATAGAGGAGTTGTACCTGCCTGTGACTATTAATTAAAAAAAAAACCCAGTCTGACTCGGGCATGCAGTGTGGGCCGAAGCCCACCTGTATTTTATCTGACGCTAGTTCAGCTATCCAGGGCACTGCAATGAATTCATGAATGGGTGAGTGACTGCTGCCTCTCATCTGATTGGTCCCGCTGAGGCAATGAGAGGCAGCAGTCACTCGCCCATTCATAAATTCATAAATGGGTGTGTCAGTGAGATCTGCCTCTGATTGGTCAGGCTGTGACCAAATAGAGGCAGCTCATTCAGCAGGCGGGGATTTTAAATCCCCGGCTGCTGAATACTACTCACAGCTGTTCAGAGCAGTGCAAGAGGACTGCCGCTGGCCGCGCTGAACTCTGTCTGCCGGGACCAGGTGAGTATATATATATATATATATATATATATATATATATATATATATATATATATATATATATTTATACATTTCTGGATGAATTGCAGGGAAGGGCTTATATATTTAACCCCTTCCCGACAATTCATCCTGCGATCGCCGGCAGCCCATTGCTTTCAATGGAGCCGGCTGTATTGCCGGTTCCATTGAATTCAATGGGCTAACATTGTTCTTCTCTTCCACAGCTGTTACAGCTGTGGCAGAGGAGGGTGATCTTTATGCTGACAGTGGGGGGGGGGGGCTCACTCTTGCCACTATTGTGCTTAATAGGGGACCTGGAAACTTGAGATGCAGCCCAACAGTTAGCCTCTCGCCTGCCCTATCCGTTTCTGTGTCGTTCCCATCACTTTCTTGAATTTCCCAGGTTTTTGCAAATGAAAACTTTAGCGAGCATCGGCGATATACAAAAATGCTCGAGTCGCCCATTGACTTCAATGGGATTCAATACTCGAAACGAACTCTCGAGCATCACTGAAAGTTCGACTCGAGTAACGAGCACCCAAGCATTTTTGTGCTCGCTCATCACTATTGCCAACTCTTATACAGGAAGAAGAGGGCGTATCCAAATGTTGCTTGGTACAAAGATTAGTGTTACGTAGCTTACTGTTACAAAGGTGAAACTACTTATTGATCTTAAGACTTATTGACATCTACCAAATATTCTCAAAACTCTTAAGGCCCGTCTCAGACATAGAAATTACCTAAGTCAGGATATTGCTGTTGCATTAGACAACATTTCTGCAATAGTTGTGTGTCTTCTCTGTTAACATAGCTTAGCCTTATTTAATTTGTCTGTTGACTTATTATCTTAAAATCCTAGTTCCCGGCACTACAAAGCATAGGTTTCAGTCTTCTCATCACGGGCTTCCGTATCTACCAATTTGGCACCTGGCAACGAGGTCATCAGATCGGTAGCGGTGTGGTCTGATAACACAGAGGATGGGTGCTGCTCTGGTGAAGTTCTGAAGGCGAGCATGTGAGGTTCGTATTAGAGGGATGTTTAGTCTGAGTGTGTTAACGGATGGGAGTGAGAGGGCTGTGTGGTGTACGGAAAGGAGGGAGGTGATGCATGGTGGTGCGGCACCATGCACAGCTTTATGGGTGCGGTTGAGGAGTTTAAATTTAGTTCTGCAGTGGATGGGCAGCCAATGCAGCGACTGGCATAGTGCAGAGGTGCCTGAATAATGGAGGGATAGAAAAAAAATGAGCCTAGCTGTCATGGTTAGTATGGATTGGAGCGAGTGCGGGGGAAGCTGATGAGAAGCAAGTTGCAGCAGTCGAGTCAGGAGTGGTTGAGTGCAACCACCAGTGTTTTTAGCATGTCCGTGGTGAGGAACAGACAAAATTTGGCAATATGTCTGAGGTGTAGGTTGAATATTTGGGCAAAAGATTGGATGCGCGGGTGTCTATCAGACCCAAACCAAACCGGCTGTTTACCACTCAGGGTATTTAAAGCAAACGCGGATGCTAGTACTTCTGTGAAAGTCTCATTAAATCAGTTACAGTTCCTTTCATCGCTCCAAAGACAGCATGAAACATGAAGAAATTTTAATGGGCAAAGCAGGACAATTCATTCTGTGTATGTGTCAGATAGCTGAACACCGCGCTGGGAAACCTTTGTGTACCAAGAGTATAGACAATCCCCTGAAGCATTTATGTACCAAGAGTACAGGCGAACACCTGAAAAAATTGTATTGCATCACTCTCGTACTCCTTCCCTCTTCGGGAATGAGAGTGGAAAGCTTGGGTCAAGAAGGGTGAACGGACAGTGATCCTGGTTGGCCATAATGCATCTAACGTGAGGGTCACGGGAAAGACAGCTTAACATAGAGTCAGCCATGTATGCCAGAGTCCCAGTACACAACACATCACTGTCTTCACTAGGAGTATGACTTTCATGATCCTCCTCCTCCTCCTTCGCTTCAGCCCATACCCGCTGAGCAGATGTGAGGGAAGTAGCATGGATACCCTATGCAGTGTGTGTGGCAGTCTCTTCCCCCTCCTCCTCCTCCTCCACTCCCTCCTCCTCCAATACGCATTGAGAAACAGGCATGAGGGTGGTCTGGCTATCAAGCGACATACTGCCATCCCCCATCTCCTGTAATAACCGCAAAGCAACGGCCTTTATGCTTAGCAGCAAACTTCTAAGCAGGCAAAGCAGCGGGATGGTTACACTGATAATGGCCGCACCGCCGCTCACCATTTTTGTAGACTCCTCAAAGTTTTCTAGGACCTGACAGATGTCTGCCATCCATGCCCACTCCTTTGCGAAGAACTGCGGAGGCTGACTATCACTCCGCTGGCCATGTTGCAGCTGGTATTCTACAATGGTTCTATGCTGCTCGTACAGCCTGGCCAACATGTGCAACATAGAATTCCAGCGTGTGGGCATGTCGCACAGCAGTCGGTGCTCTGGCAGCTGGAACTGATGTTGCAGTGTATTGACGGTGGCAGCATCTGTGGTGGACTTCCTTAAATGGGCGCACAGGCGACACACCTTGCTGAGCAGGTCAGACAAATGGGGGTAGTTTTTTCAGAAAGCGCTGAACCACCAGATTGAGCATGTGGGCCAGGCATGGCTCGTGTGTTAGTCTGCCAAGCTACAGGGCCACCACGAGGTTACGCGCATTATCACACACGACCATGCCTGGTTGGAGGTTCCGCGCGAAAGCCACGGATCTGTCTGCTCTGTCAAACCCTGCAACAGCTCTTGGGTGGTGTGCCTCTTCTATTCCAAACCGGAGAAACCTTCACGGACATAGGATCCCGAATCCTCAGTTTGGGTAGCATGTGAGCAGACCCAAGGTCAGACTCGGTCTCTGCCTCCACGAAGTTCACCCAATGTGCAGTCAGGGGGATGTAGTGTCCCTGCCCGCCAGCACTTGTCCACGTGTAGGTGGTTAAGTTGACTTTTCCAGTAACCACGTTTGTGAGGGCACGGTTTATGTTGAGTGAGACGTGCTGGTGCAGGACGGGCACGCACACCGGGAAAAATAGTGGCCACTGGGTACCGAGGTAACGCCGCCGCCATCATGTTGCAGGAAACCTCAGTTTCTACTAGCCTGCATGGCAGCATCTCCAGGCTAAGCAGCTGTGTGATATGCACGTTTAAAGATCTTGCATGTGGGTGGGTGGCCACGTATTTCCGCTTTCATTCCAACGATTGGGTTGAACGCTGCGCTGGTGCGCTGGGACACATTGGTGGAGGACCGTGAAGGTGAGGGTGTGGGTGCAGGCCGGGAAATGCCTGTGTCTGTGTCCTGGGAGGGGGGTTGCATCTCAGTACCAGGATGTGACACTGGGGAAGAGGCAGTGGTGTGACCTGCAGGCGGTGAATGGCTTGCGTTCCACCTTGTGGGGGTGCTTAGCCATCATATACCTGTGCATGCTGGTGGTGGTCAGGATGGTAGCGGTGGCTCCCCGGCTGATCTTGGTGCAACGCAGGTTCGCACCACTGTTCGCTGGTCGTCTGTGCTCTCAATAAAAAACCTCCAGACTTTGGAACACCTATACCTCTGCATGGAGGCTTGCCACGAGGGTGTGCTGTGGGGAACAGTTGGTGGATTATTTGCTATGGCCCTGGTTCTCCCCCTGACCACCACACTGCCTCTCCCAACCTTTTCTGCTGCTTGTTCTCCCCCCCCCCCCAAGCCCTGTCTTCAGTAGGGTTTGCAAGCCAGGTGGGGTCAGTCACCTCATCGTCCATCAGCTCTTCCTCTTACTCCTCAGTCTGCTCCTCCCTCAGACTTATTGCCCTAACAACCACCTCGCTGACAGACAACTGTCTCATCCTCATCATCCACAAATAGTTCTTGAGACAGTAATTCAAAGTCCCCACCCTCATCACCCTGAGTCTGTGAAAGTCCCACATTTACGGCATCGGTCACGACAAACTCCTCATGTTGCTGTGGAACCAGTTTTTTTTTAGACTCAGGGCAGGGACGCAGGAAGAGTTCTTGGGTGTATGCCTGTTCAACGCAAACTCCCATTTTCCTGGAGTGACCAGGCTGGGAGGAAGGAAGAGCAGCCTGAGGATACAGAGGTGCAGTCTCCTATGGGTGGCGTGAGTGGACTGTGTGGAAGACTGGGTGTTGGGTAAAGTACTGGAGGTGTTATCCGCTATCCACGTCAGCACCTGATCGCAGTGCTGTGCTTTTAATAATGGTCTGCCATGCGTACCTGCAAAATATGACATGGAGCTGGGGAGTGGAGATAAGCGGCGCTCTACCAATCCTTCAGCAGCAGGCACTGTTTCACCCTGCCCAGGACCTCGGCCTGTGCCCACACCCTCATTCTAACGCCCTCGTCCACGTCCTCATCCTCGACCCTTACCCCTAGTCCTCGTCGTGTAGGGTAAATGACAGAGCAGGGCCAGAAAAAAAAAATCAATGTATACCTCTGATACCTAGGGCTAATTCACCACCCACAGAGACTGGTAGATTTAAGAGACTCTGAGCAAGGCCAGAAAAAAAATTAACCAGTGTAAAGTGCTGAGACCTAGGCCTCATTAACGGCACACAGAGACTGATGGATATCAGAGGCTTTGTGCAGTGCCAGAAAAAAAATTGAACCTGTGTAAAGTGCTGACATCTAGGCCTAATTCACCGCCCACAGAGACTGGCAAATATGAGAGGCTCAATGCAGTGCTAGAAAAAAAATTAAGAAGTGTAAAGCACTGAAAACTATTCCTAATACACCGCACACAGAGACTTGTAGATTTGAGACGCTTTGAGCAGGGCCAGGAAAAAAAATAACTAGTGTATAGCGCTGAGAAGCAGGGCTAATTCACCGCCCACAGAGACTTGTAGATTTGAGAGGCTTTGAGCAAGGCCAGACAAAAATTGAACCAGTGTAAAACGCTGATACCTAGTAGTAATTTACCGTACACAGAGACTTGGAGATTTGAGAGACTCTGTTCAGGGCCAGAGAATCAGTTATGGTTCATTGCATCACACCAAAGACTGGATGAACCACAAATAAATTCCACAGACCAAACTTGACACAGTTAAATAATAAAAAAAAAAGATAGTTTTTACAGAGCCTTTTGACCCGCAGAAGAATTGGCTGCTCAGCGTGATGTCATGCTGGTTTAGGAGAAGGTGGAAGAGGAGGGAGATCAGAGAAGGATAGACCAAGCTACTTCCCTCTTTTTTTTTGGGGGGGGGGGGGGGTGATATAGGATGCATGGTTCTTTAGTTCCAGCTTAAATAATCTTTATGCTCCGCTGCTCTCCATTGGTGGAGAAGAGAAGTCAGGGGAAATCCAGCCTTTGTTCATCTTAATGAGTGTAAGCCTGTTGGCGCTCTCAGTTGACAGGCGGGTACGATTATCCGTGATTATCCCTCCAACAGCAATAAACACCCTCTCTGATAATATGCTAGTGGCAGGGCAGGCCAGCACCTCCAAGGCGTACAGCGCCAGTTTGTGCCACGTGTCTATTGAACCAGTGTAAAGCGCTGACATCTAGGCCTAATTCACCGCCCACAGAGACGAGTAGATATGAGAGGCTCAATGCAGTGCTAGAAAAAAAAAAAAATAAAGCAGTGTAAAGCACTGAAATCTATTCCTAATACACCGCCCACAGAGACTTGTAAATTTTAGAGGCCTTGAGCTGGGCCAGAAAAAAATAACCCACTGTATAGCGCTGATAACTAGGGCTAATTCAAAGCACACAGAGACTGGTAGATACAGTATGCTCCAATACAGCAACAACACTTAGAGCCCCCCCCCCCCCTAACTAAATATAAACCCCTAGTAGTACACAGCATAAAACCTCTAACAGTGGGCAGAATACAGCTGGGATGCTTGAAAACAAATGGTGCACTACTGGTCCCAGCCAGCCAAAATGCTAAAGCACACAATAAGAGTAGTCCAAGAAAGGACTGTTGGGTTCATGTAGTCAGGATCCCTGCTTAACTGCTACCTAATCCCTACACTAACACTTTCCCTATCTCAGCAGCTCTATCCCTAAACTCTGCCAGCATGCATCTGAGGCGAGTCACGGGCGGCAACAGTTTAAGTACTCAGCATTCGCCTGATCCGGCCAGCCACTCACTGCTGTAGACGTGCACGGGGTTGGAACGTCTCAGCAGAAAGCGGTAATGCCAAAAAAAAAAAAAAATGGCACTAAACATGCAGGAGGGGACATTAAAGTTTTTCGAGGAAAGGAGGGGAAGGGAAATCTTTGTGTGGTGGAAAGTGGGCCAGGTCCCACAATTAAGCCACAATGGTGGCAAGAGTCTACACATTCCCACAATGCAGCAATACTTTGTGTGGGAAGTATGTGAGCAGGCCCTGTGTCAGGCTTGGTCCCAGACTCCATTTTGTGTGACCGAAGGTACCGCCAATGACATAGCAGTGGGGACTCCATGTGTCCAGACACTACTCATTGTGTTTGGGTGTCGGATACCTCATCGACAATGCAAGGGGAAAGCCATCTGCACTCTGCCCCCTACCCAAGTCTGTCAGTGTCTTTGTGCCAGACAGGTAAATCACCGCTATGGGAAGTCTGTGTGCACCCACAGCATAGGTGAGTCCAAGGAATCCCAAGACATGAACCATGAATAAATCAGAGTTCCCAAACATGGCAGACTTTCACGTCACCGAGGACATAGGCCTCTGCACTAACCCTCATCAATCGTGGGCATAGAGCAGACTCTGATGCTAGTACAGCAGTGAACGTTTCATTTAATTTATTGCGGTTGTTTTCACCGTTCCAAAGACTGGATTAACCAGGGCCAAGTTCCACGGGCCCAACCTGGCACAGTTGCATTTCCATCATGACATAGGCCTCTGCACAAACCCTCAGCAATGGCGGGCATAGAGCGGACTTCAATGCTAGTGCAGCTGTGAACGTCTTATTTGTGCAGTATCGCTCCTCTTGTTTGGCCCAAACCAGTGCCGCGGATAACAGTGGTAACGCAAGAGAAAATACATGTTGGCCTCAGCCCACAATGCATGCCCTAGTCAGTCAGTGTTTTGGGGCCAGATAGGTAAAACACTGTGCTGGGAAGACTTTGTGCACCAATAGTATAGACAGATCCCTGTAACATTCCAGTAGCAAAGGTATAGGCAGACCCCTGTAACATTTCTGTAGCAGCAGTATGGGCAGACCCATGTACCATTTCTGTAGCAGCAGTATAGGCAGACCCCTGTAACATTTCTGTAGCAGCAGTATAAGCAGACCCTTGAAACATTTTTGTAGTAGAAGTATAGGCAGACCGCAGTACCATTTCTGTAGTAACAGTATAGGCAGACCCCAGTAACATTTCTGTAGCAGAAGTATAGGCGAACTCCTAAAACATTGGTGTACCATTAGTGTAGGCGAAGTCCGGAAAAAATAGTTAGATAACAGTATAGGCGAAGGCCAGAAAAATTAGTGTAACAAGAGTACACGTGTACCTCTGAAAAATGTATCAACCGAGAGGGCAGGTGAATCCCAGAAATATTTTTTTTTAAGATACAGCTCGCTATTGCTTAATTTGCAACAGAGCCTGGAGGCAGCCCAGTGGGGGAAAAAAAACATGTTTTCTGGTAAAGTATCAATACTTTTGAAACTTTCAACAATTGTAAAAAAAAAAAAAAAAAAAATGTAAGCAGAGCCTTTTGGGCTGCAGAAAAATTGGCAGTTTAGCGTGATGACATGTTGTTTCAGGGGGAGGAGGAGGCCTAATACCCAAGAGTGATTGACAAAGCTAATCCCCCCCTTTTTTTTCTGGTGATAGGGAATGCTTTTTTATCCGGTTGCAGCAAAAATAATCTTTAGGTACCGCTGCTTTCCGCCGGTGGAGAATAGACGTCTGGGGAAATCCAGGCTTTGTTCATCTTTATGAGTGTAAGCAAGTCGGCACTGGCAGTTGACAGGCGGGTACGCTTATCCGTGATTATTCCCCCAGCTGCACTAAACACCCTCTCTGACAAGATGCTAGTGGCAGGACAAGCCAGCACCTCCAGGGCGTACAGCGCAAGTTTGTGTCACGTGTCCAGCTTTGACACCCGATAGTTGTATGGAGCAGAGGCATGGGATCTTACGCTTTATTAAAACCTTACCAAACTCTTATAAATAACCGACACAGACACCAATATTGGATAAAGAAGGCCGCGGTGTTTATTAACGGGGTTACAAACATTTGGGGAGAAATATAACCAATAATAACCATAACACTTGCTGTAAACTCTGTTTTACAGACCAAGTTTATTAACCAATCAATAACCATAACAGTTCATGTAAACTCTGTCTTACAGACACGAGTTTACCCCCACCAAACTCTCCCCAAGTTTACCTGCCCACCCGCCTAATGCGGGCGACAATCCCCCATTAACTACACCGCGACAAATCTACGGGAGGGAGGGCGGGATGCTGCTTCCTTTCCAGCTGATGATGGCCCACATCTCTGCACCTCCATATATCACTGCTGCTCCTCTCAGCTTATTCCTCTGGACCAATCACCAGCCACTATCAGGCCACCAGATTCTGCCTGACAACCACAGGCATTTCCCGCCATTTTTCTTCAGCCAATCATCTGCTGCTGCCAACCAGTCCATCACTGGGCAGAACTCACTCTCTTCCATCTCATCTGACCCAGTAATGACCTTTGTAACATATCATGGTTAACCAGAAAACCTCCTCCATAGAAGGTGACATATCATCCATCCATCATGTATATAAAGCTCCCAGATCCCATGAGGCTTTCCCTCCTAACTGTCCCTCAAGCCTTACATGGGATCTTACGCTTTATTAAAACCTTACCAAACTCTTATAAATAACCGACACAGACACCAATATTGGATAAAGAAGGCCGCGGTGTTTATTAACGGGGTTACAAACATTTGGGGAGAAATATAACCAATAATAACCATAACACTTGCTGTAAACTCTGTTTTACAGACCAAGTTTATTAACCAATCAATAACCATAACAGTTCATGTAAACTCTGTCTTACAGACACGAGTTTACCCCCACCAAACTCTCCCCAAGTTTACCTGCCCACCCGCCTAATGCGGGCGACAATCCCCCATTAACTACACCGCGACAAATCTACGGGAGGGAGGGCGGGATGCTGCTTCCTTTCCAGCTGATGATGGCCCACATCTCTGCACCTCCATATATCACTGCTGCTCCTCTCAGCTTATTCCTCTGGACCAATCACCAGCCACTATCAGGCCACCAGATTCTGCCTGACAACCACAGGCATTTCCCGCCATTTTTCTTCAGCCAATCATCTGCTGCTGCCAACCAGTCCATCACTGGGCAGAACTCACTCTCTTCCATCTCATCTGACCCAGTAATGACCTTTGTAACATATCATGGTTAACCAGAAAACCTCCTCCATAGAAGGTGACATATCATCCATCCATCATGTATATAAAGCTCCCAGATCCCATGAGGCTTTCCCTCCTAACTGTCCCTCAAGCCTTACATGGGATCTTACGCTTTATTAAAACCTTACCAAACTCTTATAAATAACCGACACAGACACCAATATTGGATAAAGAAGGCCGCGGTGTTTATTAACGGGGTTACAAACATTTGGGGAGAAATATAACCAATAATAACCATAACACTTGCTGTAAACTCTGTTTTACAGACCAAGTTTATTAACCAATCAATAACCATAACAGTTCATGTAAACTCTGTCTTACAGACACGAGTTTACCACCACCAAACTCTCCCCAAGTTTACCTGCCCACCCGCCTAATGCAGGCGACAATCCCCCACCAGGCCATGGCATCCACTAATGACATGGCCCCCCCAACACCCGCAGCCTCCTCAATTATCTACACAAATCCATAATAAAAATATCCAACGCAATCTCTGACAAGTATACTATAACACTCCTATGCAATCCTGGAACCAAACCTTCCATATCAGCATGTCTAAAAAGAAAACATCCACTCCTGGCGTGAGCTCTACCACCAGGTTAACCATTCTCCGAATTCTCTCACTATATACAGACCTCGGCAATGACCATAATAAACGAGGAACAATATCTGAAAAAACTATCACTGTATCTGGAACCTTGTTTAATGCTCCACATCTCCCTTTCAATGTCCCATGACATATCAATGTGTTCTCTTCTATGTCATTAACCCCTAAGTGTAAAATCAAAACATCTGGACAGGGCCCACGTGATTCTCCAAGCCCACGTGACTCTTTATACATCAGTTTAGCCATTAATCCACTCCACCTCATACCTCTGCTACCGCGCCAAAAAATTTCAAACTGTGATCTGTACAAACCCAAATTTTCAGAACAACAGTGATCCGCTGCCCTTCTCCAAGGCCAGTACACAAAGGAGGGTCCAACAATCCACACAATACTTTTCTTAACTCCTAAAATGAAAAAAGAATTAGTACACCATATTATTCAGGCGCATGTACAACTTAAACTGAGATGATCCCCATCTGTTTACTTCTTCTTCAATAAAAACGCACCTGTAAACCAATAAGCACCATTTTACATTAAAAGCAAGATAATGACTGGCCATCATCCCTGGCTCCCCGAAAACAAGACAGGGTCTTCTACTAATTTGCTCCACAAGATCTTACTTTGCCATGTATAACTGCCTGGCACTATTTACATTTACTGTTTTTTTTTTTTTTTTTTTAATTAACTTCAACTAGGGCTTAATTTTGGAATCGGGCCTAAAGTTCAAGCATCCAGAAAAAAACCTGCTAGGGTTTATTTCCGGGTAGGTTTTATCACCGGAGAAACAGGGTACATGGATCAACAAAGAACCTGGTGCTTGCAGGCATAGCCACATAAACACCTGCAAATTCCTAAGCAAGCATATATTCTCATGAAAATGAGCAAACAAGCGAATTCACACCCCTTTACCCATTTCGTCTTTTTTTTATTTTATTTTTTTTATTTTATTATTATTATTATTATTATTATTATTATTATTATTATTATAAAGCTCCCATGGTTGGACAAATCCTTAAGGCCCCAAAGTCAGATCTAAACAGCTGTACCTCATCTGCTGATCTACACACTTCAGGCAATACTTTCACCAACTTCCCTTGTAAGCTCAATGTGATAGCAGAGCGTTGATCAGCGGCATCAGCTACCGCCTTACAGCCTCTGATCAGTCTCTCTACCTGAAAAACAATTAATAGGTACCAGATTATACCATCTTTGAAAGAAAGCCATACCCAACATTACCTTCCAAACTGAGCTATATGAGCTGCATCCTGAATGTTGGACTCTTCTTCCCTGAATTGCGCATCCGTAAACAAGACAATAAGATAGCAGCCGCATTAATCTCACACCGACCATCTCTAACATCAGTAAGAGGTTATATGTTAGACATAATCTGACTAGCATACGAATTAATTGGTGCTGACCGGCTCTTACCAACAATCACTCCATAATCATTATCCTCTGATGTCAGCAGCCCATGATAACTCCTCCGCTTCCACAAGCTCCCATCACCAAGTTGACTGACCATTAAAGTCAAAGATACCAACCATAGCACTAGATCCTGCTTTAGCTCCCTTGACATCCGCGCATGCGATGTATGGGACTTCCAACCGCATATCACCACACATGACCTGCGGGAATACCTGCGACCAATAATAATCACCTGTGAAGCCAAACAGGACTGATCTGCTAACGGCTGCACCTTCCTCCATGTAATCGTCCTTCATACGTAATGTCTGACTAATTAAACCCATAAACTATACACCCCTGACATTGGCAATTAGAAAAACCATCACAATGCTATCAATTAAATAGCTAAAAACTCCAACCGAGTACACGGCCATACAATTTTCCCGTTCACCAGCGGCACCCCAAAATCCTCCATCCTGACCACATGCCCTCTAAAACTTGTGCATACCCTCATTACCCTGATGCCCCATAAACAACAACCATCTAAGTAGTGTATTATACCAACATCAGGGGATTCCTTCCTCACACCTACTCTAACAATGAGGATAGTCCTAAATAATAGCGGGATGCCTTAGATCCCATCGGTAACGCCAAACCGGAAACCAAAGGATTCAAACCCAACCAATAAGAAGTTATCCGAATACTGCATCACATGACCAAAGGGCCATAATAAAGCCAATGTAGTCACATGATGCATATCTTACTGCCAGCAGCTCAGGAGCCTCAGCATTCAGAGACAACTGCTTGGGGTAAGATAGATGATAAATAACCAGGAGGAGATAGACTCCATCTGTGGCATCACTCTTAAAGGGGACAACCTCAAATGGAAAAATAAAGGGGGGGGGGGGGATCAAAATGACCGGCAACTCTGCCCTCAGCTATGTTCTTAGCAATTTAGCTAGATCAGGATCATAAACAACTGAAATTAACTTATTAACCCCTTCACAGCTGAGTCCCTTTAACTCATGCACATATAAGCCGTACTGGGAGCCTTCTTTAATGAGCCGGGCCTACTTCCAATATGAGAGCCTCACTGGAGTCCTGCCCTATTGCAGGAAACTCTATTTCCTGGACGCAAGGAATTTGTACTGATTTCTGACTAAAACAACCATAAATGGATGAGAGCGGCACAATATGAGCCCTCATGTCAGTACCCACAGCTCTTACCTCAGTACCCACAGCTCTTACCTCAGTACCCACAGCTCTTACCTCAGTACCCACACTGCTCCATTACCTCGATCCCATAAATGTAACCACACACCGAGGTAGTGAGGCGCCCCAAGGATGTCTAACAACCACCTAACTAGTTACACCGAGGTAGCACCAACACCCCGGTAACAATTATTAACCCTCTCTGTTCCTCCGGTCAACATTAGATTCTGATTATTTTTATATGAAAGTAACAGTTATAAAACAACAAGTAATTATAAACCAAATCTGATTAACAGCAGCAGCCGCCTCAACCACAGACTGCGGGCAGCAATTACCTCAGAGCTGATAGCTGACCAGTTATCTCACCGCAGACAGATACCAAGCAGTGGTTAGAGCTGACAGTCTGCATGCAGTGGTCACCTCAGAGCTCAGCCACCCCAGAGCTCAACAGCCTAGTAAGGGTTATCACTAACACATTTAAAACTGACCAATCTACCTTAGGGGGCGCTCACACGACGGCCCCGATGCCCAGCACCCTGTGAGCCAAAGCCAGGAGCAGAGAGAAAGTATGATGGAAAGATTCCCATGTCTTCCCCATAATAGACCCGCTCCTGGCTCCGGCCCACCAAATCTGAACACAAAAACCGCCGTGCGAAATCACTCCCAACTGCTACACAAGCTAAACCCTTCTATACACATGTGCCAGTAACCAGGGGTACCACCTGGTTACCGGGGGTCTCACCACTTGTAGAGCTTCACCTGTACGCTGCCATTACAGCAGCACAGGACTTGGCAGAGGAGCCGTCGCCATCTTGTCGAGCTTCACCCGTACCCTGCACGCACAGCAGTACAGGACTTGGTGTTGGCATCTGGTGGCACTGTTCCTGCTGGCGTTGGCATCCGCTGGGCACTGTTTCCGCTGCCAGGTTTCAGTCGCCTCCGATCGGATGAAGGTAAAGGCAGCCCCTGCGTTTGCTTTGCTGGTAATTTTCTACTGACAAGTCCTCCTCAGATACAAGTGTTCACACAATGTCCTCTGCAGCTCCTCATGGCAGGCACTGCTGACAAGTCCTAAGCTGAAGCGCAGGGGATTCCAGAAATCTGTGAAACTGTTCCTAACTGACCAGTTCATCCTCACTGACGATCAGGTGCTGGAGAAAGTCCTTCATCTTCACAGAAGGTCTGAAGCTGTGACAGGAATTGTGAAGGGAGCTGACAGGAATTGTGAAGGGAGCTGACAGGAATTGTGAGGGGAGCTGACAGGAATTGTGACAGGAACAGGGAGCTGTCACCTGGATGCTGCATGCTGCTTCCTTTCCAGCTGATGATGGCCCACATCTCTGCACCTCCATATATCACTGCTGCTCCTCTCAGCTTATTCCTCTGGACCAATCACCAGCCACTATCAGGCCACCAGATTCTGCCTGACAACCACAGGCATTTCCCGCCATTTTTCTTCAGCCAATCATCTGCTGCTGCCAACCAGTCCATCACTGGGCAGAACTCACTCTCTTCCATCTCATCTGACCCAGTAATGACCTTTGTAACATATCATGGTTAACCAGAAAACCTCCTCCATAGAAGGTGACATATCATCCATCCATCATGTATATAAAGCTCCCAGATCCCATGAGGCTTTCCCTCCTAACTGTCCCTCAAGCCTTACATTCCGTAGAACGGTGGTATGATCGGCTACATACTCCCTCACCATCTTTTTACAGTGCTCCCTCCGACTTAGCCTTGACTGGGGAGTGGTGACACAGTCTTGCTGGGGAGCCATAAAGCTGGCAAAGGCCTTGAAGAGTGTCCCCCTGCCCCGGTGCTGTACATGCTGCCTGATCTCTGCGCCTCCCCTGCTACTTGGCCCTCGAAACTGTGCCTTCTGCCGCTAGCGCTGTCAGATGGGAAGTTTACCATCAGTTTGTCCACCAGAGCCCTGTGGTATAGCATCACTCTCGAACCCCTTTCCTCTTCGGGAATGAGAGTGGGAAGTTTCTCCTTATACCTTGGGTCGAGCAGTGTGTACACCCAATAATCTGTAGTGGCCAGAATGTGTCTAACACGAGGGTCACGAGAAAGGCATCCTAAAATGAAGTCAGCCATGCGTGCCAGGGTACCTGTATGTAACACATCGCTGTCCTCACTAGGAAGGTCACTTTCTGGATCCTCCTCCTCCTCCTCCTCGTCCACAGGCCATACACGCTGAGCAGATGAGAGGCAAGCAGGATGGGTACCCTCTGCAGTGTGCCCAGCTGTCTCTTCCCCTCCTCCTCCTGAGGCTCCTCCCCCCCCTCCTCCGCCTCCAAAACGCATTGAGATATAGACATGAGGGTGCTCTCATAGTCATCCAGCGGCATACTGTCTTCCCCTGTTTCCTGTTCCGACCACAAAGCGTCAGCCTTTATGTTTTGCAGGGCACTTCTCAACAGGCATAGCAGAGGAATGGTGACACTAATGATTGCAGCATAGCCGCTCACCATCTGGGTAGACTCCTCAAAGTTTCCAAGGACCTGGCAGATATCTGCCATCCAGGCCCACTCCTGGGTAAATAATTTGGGAGGCTGACTACCACTCCGCCGCCCATGTTGGAGTTGGTATTCCACTATTGCTCTACACTGCTCATAGAGCCTGGCCAACATGTGCAACACCATGTGGACACGTCGCACAGCAGTCAGTGCTCTGGCAGATTAAACCGTGTTGCAGGGTCCTCAGGGTGGCAGCGTCCGTGGTGGACTTGCGAAAAGGTGCGCATACGCGGCACACCTTTCCGAGCAGGTCAGGCAAGTGAGGCTAGTTTTTAAGAAACCGCTGAATCACCAGATTGAAGGCGTTGGCCAGGCATGGCACGTGCGTGAGGCTGCCGAGCTGCAGAGCCGCCACCAGGTTATGGCCATTGTCATACACGACCATGCCCGGTTGGAGGCTCAGCGGCGAAAGCCAGAGGTCGGTCTGCTCTGTCAGACCCTGCAACAGTTCGGGGGCCGTGTGCCTCTTGTAACCTAGGCAGAGTAGTTTCAGCACAGCATGCTGACGCTTGCCCACCGCTGTGCTGCCTTGCCGTGCACACCGACTGCTGGCGACGTGCTGCTCACACTTCTTAATTGAGAGGTAGATGTTGCGTAGAAGGAGGAGGTGGGGGCTTTTAGGAGGTGGCATAGACCGCCGCAGGTACCAGCCCTGAGGTAGGATCCGCTATTCTGGGTGTGGGTAGGACGTGACTCGGTCACAGCCTCCACCAAATTCACCCAATGTGCCGTCAGTGAGATATAGTGGTCCTGCCCCCCAGTACTTGTCCACGTGCCCGTGGTTACGTGGACCTTCCAAATAACCGTGTTGGTGAGGACACAATTTATGTTGCGGGAGACGTGCTGGTGTAGGGCTGGGACGGCACACCGGGAAAAATAGTGGCGACTGGAGAGCGAGTAGTGCGGGACCGCCGCCGCCATCATGTTTTTGAAAATCTCCGTTTCCACAAGCCTGTACGGCAGCATCTCTAGGCTGATTAATTTTGCAATGTGCACGTTTACAGCTTGTGCGTGCGGGTGTGTGGTGGCATTTTTGCGCTTTTTCTCCAATGCTTGTGCTAGCGACAGCTGAACGCTGCGCTGAGAGACATTGCTGGATGGGGCCGAGGACAGCGGAGGTGAGGGTGTGGGTGCAGGCCAGGAGACGGTAGTGCCTTTGTCCTGATCGGGGGGTTGGACCTGAGTGGCAGGTTGGGGCACAGGGGACGAGGCAGTGGTGTGACCCGGAGGCGGTGAACGGCCTTCGTCCCACCTTGTGGGGTGCTTGGCCATAATATGCCTGCGTATGCTAGTGGTGGTGAGGCTGGTAGTGGTGGGTCCCCGGCTGACCTTGGTGCGACACAGGTTGCACACCACTGTTCAGCGGTCGTCCACGCTCTCACTGAAAAACATCCACACCTTTGAACACCTAGCCCTCTGCTCGGAGGCTTGGCACGAGGGGTGCTTTGGTAAACGGTTGGGGGATTCTTGGCTCTGGCCCTGCCTCTACCCCTGGCCACTCCACTGCCTCTTCCAAGCTGTCCTGCTGCTGCACTTGCCTCCCCCTCTGAATCCCTGTCCTCAGTAGGCTTAGCAAACCAGGTAGTGTCAGTCACCTCATCGTCCAGCTGCTCTTCCTCCGAATCCTCTGTGCGCTCCTCCCTCGGACTTACTGCCCTTACTACTACCTCACTGATAGACAACTGTGTCTCATCGTCATCATCCTCCTCACCCACTGAAAGCTCTTGAGGCAGTTGTCGGAAGTCCCCAGCCTCATCACCCAGACCCCGGGGACTTTCCAAAAGGTTGGGCATCGGTCACGACAAACTCCTAAGGTGAGAGAGGAACCATTTTTTCCCACTCATGGCAGGTGCCCGAGAACAGTGCCTGGGAGTCTGCTTGCTCAGTACATGTCATTTTCATGGAGTGAGGAGCCTGGGAGGAAGGAGGAGTTGCAGCCAGAGGAATCAGAGTTGCAGTCCCTATCTGGGAGTAGTGGACTGCGTAGAAGACTGGGTGGTCGAAACATTGCTGGATGCATTTCCTGCCATCCACGACAGGACCTGCTCACACTGCTCTGTTTGTAATAAAGATCTACCACGCAGACCCATGAATTGGAATATGAAGCTGGGGACCCCAGAAACTTGCCTCTCTCCTAATCCCGCAGCAGCCGGCTGTGATTCACCTGGACCAGGAACTCGGCCTATGCCCACACCCTCACTTGCACGTCTACGTTCACGTCCTCAACCCTTACACCTACTCCTCATCATGGCGGATTAAGAATAGAGCAGGGGCTAAATAAAGTACCCCACTGTACAGCACTGACAACCTGGCCTTAATTCACCGCACACAGAGACTTGTAGATAGCGGAGGCCCTATGCTGTGGCTTGAAAAAAGTAACCCGCTGTCTTGCGCTGGTACCGAGGGGTAATTTACTGCTCGCAGAGAATTGTAGATAATAGAGGCTGTGTGGAGTGGGTGAACACTGTAAAGCCAGTGGATAGTGCTGGTAACTGTGGCGATCTCAACCCCACCAAGCTGCATAATACTAAAACGGAATCACTACAACTCCCAGTAGTCACCCAGTAAAATCCACACGGTCAGATGTAACCCTAAGAAGGACCGTTGGGGTTCTTGAAAACAGGATCCTACACTACCACTGTCCCTATCTCAGCTGCACTTTCCCTATACTCTGCATAATCGACTGCAGCCCGAGATTTAAAAAAAAGGGGGAGAAAAGTGCAAAACTGCTCCCAGCAGCCTCAACAGTAATGCACACGGTCAGATGTGGCCCTAAGAAGGACTGTTGGGGTTCTTGAAGACAGGATCCTACACTAACACTCTCCCTATAGTAGCAGCAGCACTTTCCCTATACACTCCCAGTGTGTGTCTGAGGCGAGCCGCGGGCGGGGCCGCTTTAAATATTCATCAGCCACTTGATCTCACCAGCCACTCACTGCAGGGGGGTGGGGTAGGGCTGGCACGTCACAGGAGGAAGTGGTAATGCCTTCCCTGCATGTCTATTGGCTAGAAAATGGCGATAAACATGTGGGGAAGAAAATGGAATTGACTCGAGTACCGCATGGTGCTCGTCTCGAGTAACAAGCATCTCGAGTACCCTAATGCTCGAACGAGCATCAAGCTCAGACGAGTGTGCTCGCTCATCTCTATTAGTTAGTTCTGTTTTTTTAAATTAATTAATTTATTTTTTTTAAGGGAGAAGGAAAAATGGAAATGGGAAAAATAAAACAAAAACGGGTGGCCACTGAGGGGTTAACTATAGAGATGAGCGAGCGTACTCGTCCAAGCTTGATACTCGTTTGAGTATTAGGGTGTTTGAGATGGTCATTACTGGAGACGAGCACCACGCGGTACTCGAGTCAATTCCATTTCCTTCCCTGCATTTTTAGCGCCATTTTCTGGCCAATAGACATGCGGGGAAGGCATTACCACTTCCTCCTATGACGTTCCAGCCATATCCCACCCCCCTGCAGTGAGTGGCTGGCAAGATCAAGTGACCCCCGAGTATTTAAAGTGGGGCCGCTCGCGGCTCGCCACAGTCACACACTGGGAGAGATCAGGGGCAGTGCTGCTGCTGCTGCTATAGGGAACCTGTGTACAAGAACCCCAACAGTCCTTCTTAGGGCCGCATAGGACCATGTGCATTACTGTTGTGGCTGCTGGTAGCAGTTTTGCAATATATATATATATATATATATATATATATATATATATATATATATATATATATATATATATATATATCTATATCGGGCGTTAGCCCCATTACAGCTATAGCGTTCTCAGGCTGCAGTCTGTACTGCATAGTATAGGGACAGTGTTGCTGAGATAGGGAGAGTGGTAGTGTAGCATCCTGTGTACAAGAACCCCAACGGTCCTTCTTAGGGCTACCTGTGACCATGTGCATTTTACAGGTTGTCTGATGGGAGTTGTAGTCCATCACTATTGCACTTAGGCCTGTTTGCGGCCTTCCTGACTATTTTTTTCTGCCTGGAGTTTGCCTTACTAGACCGCTCTCAGCGACAAAGTCTACACACATAATTCCAAGATTACTTACACTGGCCTGTGTCTGCAGTGAATTAGAGACGCACAGCGTACGGCCACAGCGACTGATAGAGGGAATGTGATATACACACTATCCAGCCTGTATTCTTTGACCAAAAAAAAACAAACAGCAAGCTCCTACTTAGGGCTACCGCTGAGCGTCTGCATTTTACTGGGTGCCTGGCGGGAGTTCTGGTGCATCACTATTGCATTGCTTCCATTTTTTTCTGCCTGGAGTTAGCGTTACGATTCCGCTCTCTGCGTGAAAGTGTACGCATATGATTCCATAATTATTTACAGAGGTCGGTGTCTGCTGTATTCGCAATACACCATGATGAGGGGTAGGGGTAGGGGTAGAAGATGTGGACGTGGGCGAGGATGCAGAGTTCCAAGTGAGGGTGTGGGCACAGGCCAAGTTCCTGGTCCAGGTGTATCCCAGCCGGCTGCTGCGGTATTAGGAGAGAGGCAAGTTTCTGGGGTCCCCAGCTTCATATCACAATTTGTGGGTCCGCGTGGTAGACCTTTATTGCAAACAGAGCAGTGTGAGCAGGTACTGTCGTGGATGGCAGAAAATGCATCCAGCAATCTATCGACCACCCAGTCTTCTGCGCCGCACACTGCTGAAAGTCTGAATCCTCTGGCTGCTGCTCCTCCTTCCTCACAGCCTATACTGATGCTACTGCAATGTTACTGGGGTCTGTCTATACTGTTACTACTGAAATGTTTCTAATACTGGGCTCTGCCTATACTGCTGAAACTGAAATGTTACTGGGGTCAGATTATACTGTAACCCAGGAGAAGAGGCAGCGCTGTGTCCCGCAGGCAGTGCTTGTGCTTTGTTGGAGGTAGTGTGGTGCTTAGCTAAAGTGTGCCTTGCTAATGAGGGTTTGTCCGCAGTTTGTCCATATCTACACAATGCTACAACATCAGCATCGAGGGGCATTTTCTGCTCAGCCATCGTGGTAACTTCCCGGAAAACCTTGGTTCCCTCAGCCATGAGCAAGGTGGACGATCCCACCAAGATGTGAAGGTCATGGAGGCAGGGTATCAGGGTTTGACGGGGTGCATATATCAGGGCCGACTATTATCGTGGCATCAGTCCGGATTGCCAAAGATTGAACAACACTCCGTGACAAGCTATCAGCCTAACTATTTCCCTTTACCGCTACTACTTGCACACAATGTGACACAAGAACACTAGACCCTTTGTACGGACACGGTGACCTTTACATAAACATTACATTCAGAACTCATTTATTGTATTGTTCTCCATTGTATGTCCATGTTGGTCATTGTGAGCAGATTATTGACCCACCGGCCGCACTGTGTACTGCGGCTACTGCCTTTACATGTATGACTGCAGGTAGATACAGTGACCGGAGACTAGTGGGTTAAGGGTTAAATGTACATAGCTAGGCCGGTGTCCCGTGGGAAGTCACGCATGGGGCAGCCCGGACAGGGAGCTCTTCCGTGAAGCTTCTTGATGGCACCCGATGGTATTTATTATCCTCTCCTCCCCACGGAGGCAACACATAGACATAGAACAAGAGCAGCGTCCGAGGCAGCTAGGAGAGCCCGTCCTAGAGAGGGCAGCCCCCTCCCCTCACACCTGCCCGGAGGAGGGTTCATGGGAGGGCATGAGGTGCAGCAAAGCCGGAGTGACCCTACTGCACTGAGAAGGAAGCTGGAGGCCGGCCGGGAGACGGAGCTCAGCTACAGTTGTACTGATGCCGTACCATCTGCGTTGCTCCTACTCACTTACAGCTGAGCGGCCCTGGTGCATTATGTCTCCAGCGGATGTAAGGGTGGAAACATGGGTTGGGAGCCCCGAGTTAGATGGTACGTCTAGGCGAGGGGCACGACGGTGGACCGGCTGCCGCACACACACCTCCCCACATGTACCGCCCATTCCCCTGGCAAGCTCACACATCTCCCAGGCGGATTCCCATCTCTGGTCCTGTCTCACACATCTCCCCGCCGGATTGACATCTACGCTCGTTTCCCCCCGGGCGCTCGCTGGACAGCTTTGTCTGCTCCCAGCTCCTGTCCCCGTCGGCCGCAGCAGCCGGCGCCGCTGTCACCCTACGCGCTGGCCTCCGCTCCCGTACACCGATGGCACTGGCGCCGCTGCCACGGCGAACCCCGCTCTCGCTGCCCATGGCGCCGCTGGTGGCCAGCTCTGCCGATGACTGTGAGCTGCTGTTCGGCCGGAGCAGCGGCTTGCCAACAAGAGCTCCACTAGCTGCCCCTGACACTGCTCTCTTTCTGGGTCGCCTCCTTGGGCGCTAAATAGAGGAGCTGATTAGCGATCTGGAGGGGTATTGGGGACCGGGTTGTGGGGGAAGCGGGGGTCTCACAGTACCGATGGTCCTTCAGGGTCTGTGAAAGCTTTCTGGACCAACATGCTCCGCCATAGGAATCGCAGCGGACACTGTACAACATCTGCTGCCCCGGGGATCTACAGTAGAACCCTCCCTGCGGGTTCTGTACGATGTCACCGACTGCGGCACTGGATCTGGCGCTGAGAGTCCCGCTGTATCACTGCTCCGCTCGGACATCAGTGACTGACAGGCCATCGCCGGTTGCAGGAGACCCGCGGGTAGACGGCTTTGTTCAGGCGTCATTTCTTGGCGATCTACATCCCGATTAGAGCGTTGTTAGATGCCACCGCTCTTCAGCGAAATCCCAAGTTCCATCTTCACCGTCAACGATTGATGGGAACTACAGAGCCGATGCAATGGCCGTCACGTCCAGCACATGGTATCCCTAGGATGATATAGAACGGGCAGCAGCCCGCGGGAGGAGATGAACCTGCAGAGAAGAAGAATCGCTTCTTCTTGTGGACAACCACACCCATCATGTCCGGGGTATTAAAGGGACGATAACGTGTGGCATTCCCGATCGTCTGAGTGTACAGGGGGGTACTGGGTTTCCTCATCTTACATTGTGCCGCAGTATAGAGAAGTCTGCAGTATATACAGTATACATTCAGCACCCGGGAGCTGGCAGTGAGCGGAGGCGCCGCCTGTGCTACACCTCTGGGCTCTCGGCAGCTCCAGGTCGTCCTCGCATTGTGCAATCAGCTTCTGCACGATGGGGATTGTGGAGTAGATCCCGGGGATGGTGACAAGGGCCGGGAATAGAGGGAAGGCGCTCCCGCAGCGGTTTTATCTCCGCAGATACACGGTGATGTGCAGATCGGGAGAACTATGGCGAAGATCTCGTGGCCTCCTCTCCGCTCCTCCCCGGAACCTCCGCCAGCAGCGGCTATAAACGGTTGCATGAGATGTCAGAGAGTGAGGAGTCACGTTGAACGCGAGCTCTCCTGTCCGGTTCTGACCGGTAACGGACTCTTATCCCGGGCAGGGAAGCACAAGAGGAGAACGGAGCGGAGAGGAGGCCCGGATGGGATAAGGCAGTAGCTGTGCTCAGTGTCAGCCAATAGCAGCTCAGGACGGGCCTGCTCACGAGCCAATCAGAGCGCGGCCGCTGTACATATAAGAGGCGCCACCAGCGCCGCTCTCAGAGTTTCTCTTCCAGGAGAGTTTAACTATTTGATTTCCGCAGCACACAATGGCAGAAACCGCGCCAGCCGCCGCTCCTCCTGCCGCCGAGCCGGCTGCCAAATCCAAGAAGCAGCCGAAGAAATCCGCCGCAGGGGGCGCCAAGAAAAGCAAGAAGTCCTCCGGTCCCGGCGTGTCGGAGCTGATCGTCAGAGCCGTGTCCGCCTCTAAAGAGCGCAGCGGGGTGTCTCTAGCCGCCCTGAAGAAGGCTCTGGCTGCCGGAGGGTACGATGTAGAGAAGAACAACAGCCGCCTGAAGCTGGCCGTCAAGTCTCTGGTCACCAAGGGCAGCCTGCTCCAGGTGAAAGGCAGCGGCGCCTCCGGCTCCTTCAAGCTGAACAAGAAGCAGGAGACTAAGGACAAGCCGGCCAAAAAGAAGCCAGCGTCTGCGGCCAAGCCCAAGAAGCCCGCTGGAGCCAAGAAAGCGTCGAAATCTCCTAAAAAGCCCAAGAAGGCTCCGGCCAAAAGCCCGAAAAAAGCAAAGAAACCTGCAGCGGCCGCCGCCAAGAATGTGGCCAAGAGCCCGAAGAAAGCCTCAAAGCCGAAGGCCGCCCCAAAGCCCAAGAAGGTGACGAAGAGTCCGGCTAAGAAGGCGGCCAAACCCAAAGCTGCCAAGAGTCCGGCTAAGAAGGCTGTTAAAGCCAAGAAGAGTGCGGCTAAGAAATAAGCTGAAGCCGCCCATGCATTTACCCCACAAAGGCTCTTTTCAGAGCCGCCACCTTCTCACCGCAGAGCTGTATTATCACTGCCTCGAATTCTGTTCTAGATAGCAGCGGCCCCATAGCGGCTACAGGGGACTTCATATCAGTTGGGAGTCTAGGGAGCGAGGGGGAGTAATACGAGACATTGTCGCCGCATCATCCCCGTTACTGTGGGGCACTGTGACCTATACAACGCGTGTATGGATGCCGGGCTGAGTGTGAAGAGGGAGGGGACTCGCCGACCTAATGCATTTCCCATAAAATCAGCGCAGCTTCTAATGGGGGAGACTGCCGTGCAGCGTGGAGTGCGTGTTTCTGCGGACATATCAATGCAGGGAAGCAGCTGAGAACATGATTTCACAGACACCCGTACGTATCATGCAGTGGCCTGATAGGGTGAGGTGGGGCCAGCCTCTGCCGAACGCTGATTGGTCGCGGGCATCAAGCGTTTTGGCGGGCTAGTGGTTTGTTTGAAAAAGCCAATGAGATGTAGGGGGCGTTGTTTCTAAGAGCCAATAGGGAAGAGCAAGTAGGGTATAAAGGCTCTGCTCTTTCTACGGCTCCCATCATATCACATCTGTGTGCATCTCTACAGTAGAGCTATGGCCAGAACCAAGCAGACCGCTCGTAAATCCACCGGAGGGAAAGCTCCCCGCAAGCAGCTGGCTACGAAGGCCGCCAGGAAGAGCGCTCCTGCCACCGGCGGAGTGAAGAAGCCTCACCGCTACCGTCCAGGTACAGTGGCTCTCCGTGAAATCCGTCGCTACCAGAAGTCCACCGAGCTGCTGATCCGTAAGCTTCCCTTTCAGCGCCTGGTGAGAGAGATCGCCCAGGACTTCAAGACTGACCTGCGCTTCCAGAGCTCAGCGGTCATGGCCCTGCAGGAGGCCAGCGAGGCTTACCTGGTAGGACTGTTCGAGGACACCAATCTGTGCGCCATCCACGCCAAGCGGGTCACCATCATGCCCAAAGACATCCAGCTGGCCCGCAGGATTCGCGGAGAGAGGGCTTAGATCTGCTCTGGGCACCGCATGGAACACAAAGGCTCTTTTCAGAGCCACCAAATCCTCCTCAAACGAGCTGCATCCTGTCCTCCGCTGTCATTTCCCCAACTCGGGTTCACAGCCAGCCTGTGCGCGGTGTACCCTGGCGCCGCCTCTCCCCTATAATGTTCTGTCGTCAGCAGGAGGTGGTCTGTTAACCCCTTCAGTGACCTAGTCAGTTCCTCAATTAGTTTATGCCATTCTCTCATCTTTTAAATGTAATAGAAAGAGATTTGAATCCCCGGCAGACTGTTATGAACTTGGATGATCAAACGTGTCCGTATGAGGCATCTATCTGTGTGCCGGGAAGGGATTAGTGTTGAGGATCTATTTATGTGGATATTATCTCATTATACGAAGAAATACAGCAATACACAAAACTATACTAATTAATACCGCATAATGGGATTGGGAACCGGCCGGGAAACTTGAGAATTGTAAGAATACGCGTTAAATTCTAAATTCCAAACGGTTCTGTGTTAAACCAATCAGCAAGGAGAGGGGCGTGGCCAACATGTAATTGCCCCAATAGGAACGCCTAAACTGTAGTCATTGGTTACTGTTTTCAATCTGGTCCGCCGGTTGTGTAGCTAAGGGAGGACGCTTGAACCGGTTTGCAATTGCTTTCTACTTACAACGTAGAAGATGTCTGGTCGCGGTAAGGGAGGGAAAGGTCTTGGGAAGGGCGGCGCCAAGCGGCACAGGAAGGTGCTCCGTGATAACATCCAGGGCATCACCAAGCCTGCCATCCGCCGTCTAGCTCGCAGGGGAGGCGTCAAGCGTATCTCCGGTCTCATCTACGAAGAGACTCGCGGCGTCCTGAAAGTCTTCCTGGAGAATGTGATCCGCGACGCCGTCACCTACACCGAGCACGCTAAGAGGAAGACCGTCACCGCTATGGACGTGGTGTACGCGCTCAAGCGCCAGGGCCGCACTCTCTACGGCTTCGGAGGTTAATAATTCTGCTCTTTCTCCATAACACAAAGGCTCTTCTCAGAGCCGCCCACCTCTTCCAAGGAAAGGCTGTAATACAACTTCTTGTGGGGTCGCTGCTGCCTGATTGCCCATCTGTTCTGATACGTGTAATCCGCCCTATATCTGATGCCTGCCATCACTCCTTATGCGTTGGCATTGTTAGTGGCCAAACTCATTTAACCCTTTGAATCACACTTTATGCCCATTGTTGTTCTTTGCGTATGCTATAGTCAGCCGTGTTCCCCTCATGACGCCTTCCCGCAAGGTCTTTGTATCATTAAAATGAGTTGTCTTTACTAATACTAGAGAGAGGGGGCGGGGACAAAGTAAATAAATGGCTAGATGCGCACATACATACTTCAGTTATTGCAAATAAGAGATTTAAGCGTTCTATTAAAAATACCCCCCACCATGATGACCCCTAATGCCAGGGAATCTTCTCTTCTACCAGGAAGCAGGCTGCGGCGCACTGAGTGTATGTCCTCCTTGGACTAAAGCATACGGCCTGCCCTTTAATCCGTGTAGTGCTACCATATTGGAGGCGTCCTCTCATTTAGAAGTGCTGCAAATTGCACCAAGCTCTCCTAGGGACCCGCACAGCCATTATTTTACATAGAATTGCCGTCATAGCAGCCAGCTCTCCCAGCGTGCTGCACTGATTTCCCATTGCGGGACTCTGGGAGACCTGGGTGATATAGCCGGAGCACTAAATTAATCTAGGGAAGAGGTTGGTCTCTGAGAAATCCGGGATGCCCGCTGTTCTCCATGCCAGACTGCCATCTCCGCTCCCGTTCACCTGCGGCCGCTGCCACGATGGTCTCTGCTTCCGTTCACCCTGCTGCCGCGGCTACTCTGGTCCTTGCTCCATTATGGTCCCCGCCCCCGTTCCCCATGCGGCTGCTGTAGCCGGTGCACTGCCCCTCTGGTTCTCGCTCCCCTCCGGTCCCTGCACCCGGGAAGGCTGCCACTTTGGTGACTGCCATCTCCTCTCCGGTTCCGCTGTCACTGTGGTCCCCTCAGGTTTCTACACCGACATAGAAGGGGGTTCTTCATTGTAAGAGCAGTGAGAGTGTGGAACTGTCAGCCCGAGGACGTGGCTGATGGCAACTTCGATAAAAGGGTTCAAAAGGGGCATGGGCGTCTCTACATAAGCAGCTGGTGAAGGTGAGGCTATTCTCCCCTTGGCCCCCCTCTCCTTTCCTAGCACCCCCAGTGCTCTTATTTTCAGGCATCCCCGATTGCCTCCGCTACTCACTACAATGCACTACAGCCCCCAGCATATCGTCTGCCTACTACTCCTTTCCCTTTGTGCACCCCGCTGCTTTAGGGCGCAGACCCGCATATCCCCTGTAGTCTTCTGCCTTCCGAGCACTCCAGTACAGCTGCTACTTGTGGTCGGCATCCCCCTCCGACGTCGACCGCCTCGTGTAGCCACCACGCCGACCTCACCCCACAGCATAATCCAGTCATGGCCGCACTGTGCTCCGTGTACCTCGGTGGCAAAGACGCTGCCGCTTCTCTAATGGCTAATTGTCCGCAGCTGCATCACCGAATCCACGTAGCGCCCACCTCTATGGAAGCGTCCGCATAGCGCGGCTTCGGTCACCGCACGTATCCCTAATCTGCAGCTCAATCAGCATCGCGACCCCCGACAGAGATACAGTTGTGTAGCGCTGCAGGGAAGATCTCCTCAAATCCAGTACATAGACAGAGAACAACTCCGGTGCACAGAGACAAAGACGAGTTGTGCAACGCAGGGGACTAAGTAACCGAGCCGATGTATACACAACCTTTGTTACAGAGGAGCAAACGATGATGCTCCCTACACAACCGGGAGGTGACAGCTCTGCTGTAGACGGGGTGCGGGGCTCTTAGAAGAGCCTTTGGGGTGATCGTGCACGGCGGGCCACAGAACAGATTACTTGGCGCTGGTGTACTTGGTGACGGCCTTGGTGCCCTCGGACACGGCGTGCTTGGCCAGCTCTCCAGGCAGAAGCAGGCGCACGGCGGTCTGGATCTCCCGGGAAGTGATGGTGGAGCGCTTGTTGTAGTGAGCCAGGCGGGAGGCTTCCCATGCGATGCGCTCGAAGATGTCGTTGACGAACGAGTTCATGATGCCCATGGCCTTGGAGGAGATGCCGGTGTCGGGGTGGACCTGCTTCAGCACCTTGTACACGTAGATGGCATAGCTCTCCTTCCTGGTCTTCTTACGCTTCTTGCGTCCTTCTTCTGAGTCTTGGTCACGGCTTTCTTGGAGCCCTTCTTGGGCGCTGGAGCAGACTTGGCGGGATCAGGCATGATAACGTAGAGATACTTTCCCAACTAGAGAGAGCAGTGTTCCTGCACCTCCCAGCGCTGCGGTATTTATAGCGGGGCCATGCAAATGAGTACCGCCGTCTGCTTGCTGTTCTACTGGAGCAGCAAAACATGTGACCCCTGTGAGCGTCTTAGCCACGCCCAGTGCCGCTCATTGGTTCTTCCTCAAGTCTGGCCTCTATTGGGGGGATTGAAAGCTACCCAATTAGAGGAGAGGAGGGCGGAGCAGCAGGTTATAAAAATTAACAGAACTGCGCCTTCTCGTTATCACAACTTTCAAAGTGTTTTATCCTAATTCTGCTTTCCTGTGCTACAAGATGTCTGGACGCGGCAAACAAGGAGGCAAAGTCCGTGCTAAGGCCAAGACTCGCTCATCCCGGGCAGGGCTGCAGTTCCCTGTCGGCCGTGTGCACAGGCTTCTCCGCAAGGGCAACTACGCTGAGAGGGTAGGCGCCGGCGCTCCGGTCTATATGGCAGCAGTGCTAGAGTATCTGACCGCTGAGATCCTGGAATTGGCTGGCAATGCCGCCCGGGACAACAAGAAGACCCGCATCATCCCCCGTCACCTCCAGCTGGCTGTGCGCAACGACGAGGAGCTGAACAAGCTGCTCGGTGGGGTGACCATCGCCCAGGGAGGCGTCCTGCCCAACATCCAGGCCGTGCTGCTGCCCAAGAAGACCGAGAGCAGCAAGACGAGCAAGAGCAAGTGATCGCGCTGATCCTCCATAGAACCAAAGGCTCTTCTAAGAGCCACCCACATGCTCCTTACAACAGAGCTGCGCCGCTTCTATGCTGTGATACTCGGCGGCCGGTACGCCGGCTGCACCGGGAAACTAACTGTACAGGACTTTCCACAAGGAGGCGGAGATTGGGGCGGATGCCAATTTGGCCATCCCTGTCACCGGCAGAAGCGCACAATCGTCATGCTCTAGGTGACCTCATGTCCAGAGGACGGGCGGCTGTAGGACTCGCTCACCAGTCCTTGCGATAACGGGTTAACAGAGTCCTCTGTTAGGTCACTTATATACAAGAATCGGAACGCTTCAGTTGTGTTTCGGATAGAACACCCAGCTTTCTCAGGGTCCTGCGTGGGCCGTATGCTTACAAAGCCTTGCAGCCGCATCATCCAGCCCTCTCAGAGCTCTACACGGTCGCCCCCTTAGAAGTGCGCTCATCATGTCACTCCACAGCCATGCCCTTTTTGTGGAGGTGGAGCTATATCACCCAGCTTTCCCAGAGCCCTGCACGGCACAGGCTGGTTTTGGATTATAGTAAACCTACAGGGATTAGACGTCCTCTTGCGTTACGGGTGGAGCAGGTAGAGGATTCCACCGCCCGTCGTAGGGCTGGGATTAGGGGGTGTATCTGAGGGTTCTTTACCTCCAGCCCCCGAGCGCCTCTATATCAGACGGCCTGGTCACTGATTACACGTGTTACATGGATGGAGGACAGGAAGAGCGGGAGACGCGATCAACTGAGCGGGAAGTTCAAATCTCCGGGGATCAGCCAATGAGCGGGAAGAATCTGACTATAGCCCCGCCCATAGGCGGCACTAAAACCACCCGACCTCCAACGGCAGGTCTGTTAACCCTTCACCGCACTCATTAATTCAGGCCCAGCTCCTCGCGTATTATAAACATAACCTGCCTGCCCTAAATAGGTTAGGGGGTTTAAAAGCGTGCCGTGACCGCAGCCTGAAGCGCACCCTGACGGGGAGGCTGCTACACCCCGGCTGTATCATGTCAGAGCGCCTAGATTATCACCGCTGCTGACGACCCCACAGGGAGTTGGATTACAGCCTTTCCTCGGAAGAGGTGGGCGGCTCTGAGAAGAGCCTTTGTGGTATGGAGAAAGAGCAGAATTATTAACCTCCGAAGCCGTAGAGAGTGCGGCCCTGGCGCTTGAGCGCGTACACCACGTCCATAGCGGTGACGGTCTTCCTCTTGGCGTGCTCGGTGTAGGTGACGGCATCGCGGATCACGTTCTCCAGGAAGACTTTCAGGACGCCGCGAGTCTCTTCGTAGATGAGGCCGGAGATACGCTTGACGCCTCCCCTGCGAGCTAGACGGCGGATGGCAGGCTTGGTGATGCCCTGGATGTTATCACGGAGCACCTTCCTGTGCCGCTTGGCGCCGCCCTTCCCAAGGCCTTTCCCTCCTTTACCGCGACCAGACATCTTCTACGTTGTAAGCAGAAAGCGATAGCTGCTCAGCGCAGAGCCCTACTCTATATAGACAGGGAGCGGACCAGAGAGGAAACTACAATCAGGGGCGTCATTGCGGGGCGTTTCTTTTAGGTGTCTAGCGTGAAGGCCCATCCCCTCTCTCTGCTGATTGGCTGAATACAAGAGCCCTTGCCATCTTGTGCAGCCGATTGGCCTGTCAGCTCCTGAAGCAGTGGGAGAGAAGACGGAGGAGGGGTGACGGAGACAAGGGCCATGCAGCAGAGAGCCGCTGGAGCGTGAATCCCTCCTGTAAAGCGAGCAGTGCAGCTGCTGCCACAAACACGTGGGGGCGAGGGGAGAGCGCGCAGGGAGGCTTCGGTGAAGGGGAGTACTAGAGCTCTGCTGCATCAGCGCTCCCCTGCCGGAGTAGAGAGACACTCAGGAGCCACAACAGACAGCTATGGGCGGCAGGAACATCAGGGCACCGTGTATAACAAGGAGGCCCCATAACCTGTGACAGTCCCCGGCACAGGGCATACAGTGGCACTTCTACTGCTACCCCAAGAAGCGCCAGGATTACTCCTCCTCTGCTGTGGCCACCATGCTGTGCAACACTCTGCAGATTCTCAAGACCCGGAGTCCCTCATTACAGTCATCAATGAAGTGCAAACCGAACGACTTCCCTGTGTGACTGCTGCCAGACACTGCTGTATACTCCTTATGTCTTAGGGGCCTTTACAGGTCTACTTAAGGAGCTTTAAGCAATTTGCAAAATCCCCTACAAAGGCAGGAAATGCAGAAGTGGTTCTGCTCTGGGACCCACTAGACAGAACTCTCCCAGTGATACACTAAAGATGTTTGTGACGGGGAACCCCCCGACACGGAGCCTACTACATCATCTGCATCAGGAGATGTGGCCTCTGCACCAACCACCTGTTTGAGTTTGCTTGCTGGGTTGGTTCAGACTTTGCAATGACTGTCCGATCGGCTCTTATCAGCGATGCAGACAGCTACTTCTGCCCTTACGGGTAAAATCCACGAGATCCGAATGGATGTGAGCCTGTTGACACAAGCCACCCAGAATCTAAGAGACCGACCGGGTCACTAGTACAGAGGACAGGATCTCTGTGCTGGATGATACCGTATCCCCGACGGCAGCGACTGTGCGAGAGCTTACACCAAAAGCAGAAATCTGGAAACAAAAGGCGGGTGGCTTGGGAAATGGCTGACAGCGGAATAATCTCTGTGTTGTGGGCCTGCCAGAACGCACTGAGAGGCAGAGACCGCAGGGGATCATGGAACGGTGACTACCTGAATGCTTCTTTGTCACACAGGTCTTTGTGGTGGAGCGCGCACACCGAGTACCCATGAAACCACCTATACCAGGCGGGCGCTCCTCCTAGACCCCTGTTGGCAAAGCTGCTCAACTCCTGGGATAGAGAGGTGATCCTACAAGCTGCCAGAACAGGAGGCCCTCTCAGATGCAACAATGCTGCAAAATCCATCTTCCCGGACTTCTCGGCAGATCTACAAAAGCAGAGAGCGCCCTTCTTTGGGATCAAAAGGCAACTCTGAGATCTCCAGCTGCCATACTCCATAGCATATCCTGTGCGACTGTGAGTGGTGGATGGTGACCACACACGTTTCTTCTCCTCTCCGTCTAAGGCTGAGGAATGGCTGTCTAACAGGCATCAACCAGAGTGACTGAAATGTACACTTATCTAAGGAAAAGACTCGGGTATACTAATAGATCATAGACTGAACATGAGTCAACAATGTGATGCAGCAGCCAAAAAGGCAAACACAATTCTGGGATGTATTAAGAAAAGCATAGAGTCTAGATCACGTGAGGTCATTATCCCCTCTACTCTTCCTTAGTCAGACCTCATCTGGAATACTGGGTCCAGTTCTGGGCACCCCACTTTTAAAAAAAAAGCCATCGACAAACTGCAGCAAGTTCAGAGAAGAGCTAACAAGATGGTGAGCGGTCTGCAAATCATGTCCTATGAGGAACGGTTGAAGGATCGGGGAATGTTTAGCAGAAGAGAAGGCTGCGAGGAGACTTAATAGTGGTCTACAAGTATCTGAAGGGCTGTCACAGTGCAGAGGGATCAGCCCTATTCTCATCTGTACAAGGAAAGACTAGAAGCAATGGGATGAAACTGAAAGGGAGGAGACACAGATTAGATATTAGACAGTGAGGGGGATCCATGAGTGGAACAGGCTGCCACGGGAGGTGGGCGAGTATTCCTTCAATGGAAGTCTTCAGAGGCCGGACAGACATCTATGCGGGATGTTTTAGTGATCCTGCACTGAGCGGGGGGTTGGATCCGATGACCCTGGGGGTCCTTCTAACTCTACCATTCTATGAATCTATAACTACCTTCTTCTTTCAGGCAGAGAGCCTATTATCTGCTGAGTGGGCCCGCTTCCAAATTACCCTGCTTCGCCTCAGAGGCTCTAGGCTTAGAATATTTAATTTGCATTCAACTTCAGGTTAGCAGGTCCAGGATATATATGTGCATGTAAATGATAGGAGCCTGGAGGCATAGAGATAAAAGCTTTCCTCTATGTATTCAGTATGTGCCCATTATAACAAGAAAAATGCAAACGTCTCAGGACGTACCGCCTAGGATCGAGCGGTATGGATGAGAGACTGCTTTCTTCATGCAGAAAAGAGGACACAGCAAGAAGTATAAGACGGGAGCTAACATAACCTGCTGCATAGGTGAGATCATTACCATTGCCAGGATATATATGGTTGCCCATGGATCGCCGTGTCCCTGACTGCTGCGGGTGTGACGCCCCAATGGTTCACAAGCACTACGCTCAGCACCCGCGCAGGGTGATGTTCACAACTACTCTGGTAGATAGATATGCACCGAAGAACAGTGTGCACCACAACTGAAATGCATAACCCTGATGAAAAGCCTGTGCGACACCAGGGTACCACACTCAGCACGGTGACAGGGAACGCATGCGCTGTAGGAACGAGCCGCACACCATGCTATGCTGAATGGTACCACCGCTACAGGGAGGATGAAGCCTGGCCCTAACCTAGTAAGGGGGGTGACGGGGCCCTGCCTTAAAGAAGAGCAGTAGCCTCGATAGAGACAACCCCACGGTCTTCCTCCTGGGCCCTGTCTGTTCCTGAAAGGACCCCTGGAGAGAGGAACCGAACAGCAAAGCAACACAGAAATGAAAAACAGAAATGCAACTGAAAAGGAACCCACAGCTACTCCTCTGCAAGTAGAAATACACCCAGCACAGAAGAGCTCCAAACTCCAGGGACTCCACTATGGAACAGAATAAGCAACACTGAGCAAAGGGAGGCGTGAGAATGTATAGCCACTATGCACATGGGAACTGGCAGAGTGAATGGGAAACCACACAACATCACCCTACTCCCAGGCATGACTAATCTAGCATGCATCAAAGACAGGCAGCACCAGCAGTCTCTGCACATGGTGCATTAACCCCTGTCCTCCATAACAAGGCAACAGGTCTTGACCTGTGTCCAGACCACCATGCCACAACAGCGTCAAGGTACAATAGTACCCTTCACTCCTAACCGTTGAAGAGGATGGACTCCAACTACACCTCAATCACCCGTATTTATAGAAGGCAGACATCTTGTGACGGTACATGTATTGGTACTTTTGCAGACATATCCCAGCCACTTTCAGACATTAGCCCCTTACATGCTGCAGCTGTGCAATGCATACAACAGAGTACTAGACCCTTAGCACGGCGCATCCACATAAAATACATGGCATGCATGACTACCCGGGCACTACCCCCCCCCCCCTCCCCTCAATAAGAAAGGGTCTTATTAAAATGATTGTCCTTCCCCAGCAGCTATACTGGCTACAACAAGCAGACATGTTTCAATAAAGGCCCATTTAGCTAGCTGAAAGACAACGATGAGCCTTATCCATGCTGCATGCTGCATTCTCAGTGGGATACCGCTGATACTATTGTTTTAGCTGGTATCCCGCTTGGGGAACACAGCCGGAATATGAAGAAGACAAGCGCTCCAGCTGTGTTCTGCATACCCCGCTAGGAGTGCTTAGCGGGATATCAGCTGAGCGCTCCGAGAAGACAGCAGCTGTATGGAGAAGATAGCGGTCCCGCTTGTATTCTGCATACAGCGTGAGCCTTCATTTACACGCTTATGTAAAGCGGACGCTCAAAACTGTCCCATGAACTGCCGTGTGCGTGGATTTTGAGTGATAATCGTTGTGTCTAAATGGGCCTTTAGAATTGACTTCATTAAACACTGGGAGATACTTAAAAGTGATATTTGCCTAATAGATACCATAACCCCCAGGCCCAATATAGTATTCTGTAGGGACACATCAAAAACATAGGGGCAATTTATCTACCCTACTGGGAGGATCCTATAAGTGCCAGCATGGAAGATGCACACGCTGCAACAATATAGCACACAGCATGCAGCAAGCGGAGATATGACCGGGCACATTTACGACAATACAATACTGTTTAATCTGTAACCCGTCCGAAGTGGAGACTGACTTCAGATGGCCACCAAGCTCTAGTATTCATCATTCTATACTGCCCGTGTCATACCAGATTGATGACATCATAATGCACAGTCAACTGCCAGACAGGCGGGCTCATTAGCATGCAATGTGTTTGTATGTCTGTCTGTCTATCTTTGGATATACTATGTAATCAATATAAATGATAGAATCCACATTGATATAATTAAGGTAATAACTAGAGATGAGCGAGCACACTCGTCCGAGCATTAGGGGACTGGAGACGAACACCACGCGGTACTCCAGTCAATTCCATTTCCTTCCTTGCATGTTTAGCACCATTTTCTAGCCAAGAGACATGCAAGGAAGGCATTACCACTTCCTCCTGTGACGTGCCAGCCCTATCACACCCCCCAGCAGTGAGTGGATGGCGAGATCAGGTGACCGCCGAGTACCTAAAGCGGCCCCGCCCGCGGCTCGTCTCAGACACACGCTGGCAGGGGTTAGGGAAAGTGCTACTACTTCTATAGGGTTAGCGTAGGATCCTGTCTTCAAGAACCCCAACTGTTCTTCTTAGGGTCACATCTGACCGTGTGCATTAGTTGTGGCCTGCTGGGAGTTGTAGTGCATCCATTTTTGTATTACACATCTAGGCCTGTTCACAGCCTGTCAGTAGTAGCGTTCTCAGCCTGCAGTGCCGTACAACCAGCTATCACCGTGAAACTGCACTCAAATATTTCCTAGCCTACAGCAAACGACTTCAGTTATACCGTTCTGTGTCTGCAGTGCATTAGACAGCGGTCTCACCACTAAACAGTACTGTAATATTACCTGGGCCACTGCATGGTATTTCAGCTCAGCCGCTGTGCAGAGCGTCTCACAATACCCTTTCCTTGGTGGGGTTGAGATCGCCGCAGTTACCAGCACTATCCACTGGCTTTACAGTCTTCTCCCACTCCACACAGCCTCTATTATCTACAAGTCTCTGCGAGCGGTAAATTACCCCTAGGTATCAGTGCAAGCCAGAGGGTTACTTTTTTCAAGTCGCAGCATAGAGCCTCCGCTATCTACAAGTCTCTGTGTACAGTGAATTAAGCCACAGTTGTCAGTGGTGTACAGTGGGGTAATTTATTTGGGCCCTGCTCTATTCTTAATCCACCATGATGAGGAGTAGGGGTAAGGGTCGAGGGTGCGGAGGTCCAAGTGAGGGTGTGGGCACAGGCCGAGTTCCTGGTCCAGGTGAATCGCAGCCGGCTGCTGCGGGATTAGGAGATAGGAAAGTTTCTGGGGTCCCCAGGTTCATATCACAATTTTTGGGTCTACATAGTAGACATTTATTACAAACTGAGCAGTGTCAGCAGGTCCTGTCGTGGATGACAGAAAATGCATCCAGCAATGTATCGACCACCCAGTCTTCTACGCCGTCCACTGCTGCAACTCTGAATCCTCTCGCTGCTGCTCCTTCTTCCTCCCAGCCTCCTAACTCCATGAACATGACACATTCTGATGAGCAGGCGCACTCCCAGGAACTGTTCAGGGGCCCCTGTCTTGATTGGGAAATAATGGTTCCTCTCTCACCTGAGGAGTTTGTTGTGACCGATGGAAAGTTCCCGGGGGCCGGGTGATGAGGCTGGGGACTTCCGGCAACTGTCTCAAGAGCTTTCAGTGGGTGAGGAGGTCGATGATGATGAGACACAGTTGTCTATCTGTGACGTAGTAGTAAGGGCAGTAAGTCTGAGGGAGGAGAGCACAGAGGATTCAGAGGAAGAACCGCTGGACGATGAGGTGACTGACCCCACCTGGTTCGCTAGGCCAACTGAGGAGAGTTCTTCAGAGGGGGAGGCAAGTGCAGCAGCAGGACAGGTTGGAAGAGGCAGTAGGGTGGCCAGGGGTAGAGGCAGGTGCTAGAGTGAAGATGCCTCCAACTGTTTCCCAAAGCACCCCCCCCCCCCCCGCGCGCGCCAAGCTACCCTGCAGAGGCCTAGGTCTTCAAAGGTGTGGATGTTTTTCAGTGAGAGTGCAGACGACCGACGAACAGTGGTGTGCAACCTGTGTCGCGCCAAGATCAGCCGGGGAGCCACCACTACCAGCCTCCCCATCACCAGCATGCGCAGGCATATGATGGCCAAGCACCCCACAAGGTGGGGCGAAGGCCGTTCACCACCTCCGGGTCACCGCCTCCCCCTGTGCCCTAACCTGCCACTCAGATCCAAACCCCCGCTCAGGACACAGGCACGTGCGCCTCCCGGCCTGCAATCACACCCTCACCTTCACTGTCCTCCACCCCATCCAGCAATGTCTCTCAGCGCAGCATTCAGCTGTCGCTAGCACAAGCGTTGGAGCAAAAGCGCAAATACACCACCACGCACCCGCACGCACAAGCTGTAAACGTGCACATTGCAAAATTAATCAGCCTGGAGATGCTGCCATACAGGTTTGTGGAAACGGAAGCTGTCAAAAACATCATGGCGGCAGCGGTCCCGCTCTACTCAGTCCCAGTCGCCACTATTTTTCCCGGTGCGCCGTCCAAGTCCTACACCAGCACGTCTCCCACAACATAAATCGTGTCCTCACCAACGAAGGTCCACTTAACAACGGACATGTGGACAAGTACTGGCGGGCAGGGCCACTATATCTCCCTGACGGCACATTGGGTGAATTTGGTGGAGGCTGGCACCGAGTCACAGCCTGGGACCGCTAATGTCCTACCCACACCCAGAATAGCGGGTCCTACCTCGGTGCTGGTATCTGCGGCAGTCTATGCCACCTCCTCTACCCCCCTCCCCTTACGCAACCGTCGGTGTGGCGCGGTAGCACAGCGGTGGGCAAGCGTCAGCAGACCGTGCTGAAACTACTCAGCCTAGGTGACAAGAGGCACACGGGCCCCGAACTGTTGCAGGGTCTGACAGAGAAGACCGACCTCTGGCTTTCGCCGCTGAGACTCCAACCGGGCATGGTCGTGTATGACAACGGCCGTAACCTGGTGGCGGCTCTGCAGCTTGGCAGCCTCACACACGTGCCATGCCTGGCCAACGTCTTCAATCTGGTGGTTCAGCGGTTTCTTAAAAACTAGCCTCACTTGCCTGACCTGCTCGGCAAGGTGTGCCGCGTCTGCGCACATTTCCGTAAGTCCACCATGGACGCTGCCACCCTGACGACCCTGCAACATCGGTTTAATCTGCCAGAGCACCGACTGCTGTGCGACGTGCCCACACGGTGGAACTCTACACTGCACATGCTGGGCAGGCTCTATGAGCAGCGTAGAGCAATAGTGGAATACCAACTCCAACATGGGCGGCGGAGTGGTAGTCAGCCTCCCCAATTCTTTACCGAGGAGTGGGCCTGGATGGCAGACATCTGCCAGGTCCTCGGAAACTTTGAGGAGTCTACCCAGATGGTGAGCGGCGATGCTGCAATCATTAGCGTCATCATTCCTCTGCTATGCCTGTTGAGAAGTTCGCTGCAAAGCACAAAGGCTGATGTTTTGCGCTCGGAACAGGAGACGAGGGAAGAGAGTATGTCGCTTGATAGTCACAGCACCCTCATGTCTATTTCTCGGCGCCTTTTGGAGGAGGAGGAGGAGGAGCAGGAGGAGGAGGGGGAAGAGACAGCTGGGCACATTGCAGAGGGTACCCATGCAGCTTGCCTCTCATCTGCTCAGCATGCATGGGCTGTGCAGGAGGAGGATCCTGAAAGTCATCTTGCCAGCGAGGACAGCCATGTATTGCGTACTGGCACCCTGGCACACATGGATGACTTCATGTTAGGCTGCCTTTCTCGTGAGCCTCGCGTTAGACGCATTCTGGCCACTACGGATTACTGGGTGTACATCCTTCTCGACCCACGGTATAAGGGGAACCTTTCCACTCTCATTCCCGAATAGGAAAGGGGTTCGAGAAAGATGCTATACCACAGGGCCCTGGTGGACAAACTGATGGTAAACTTCCCATCTGACAGCGCTTGCGGCAGAAGGCGCAGTTCCGAGGGCCAAGTAGCAGGGGAGGCGCAGAGATCAGGCAGCATGTTTAGCGCAGGCAGGGGAAAACTCTCCAAGGCCTTTGCCAGCTTTATGGCTCCCCAGCAAGACTGTGTCACGACTCCCCAGCCAAGGCTGAGTCGGAAATAGCACTGTAAAAAGATTGCGAGGGAGTACGTAGGCGATCATACCACCGTTCTATGTGATGCCTTTGCTCCATACAACTATTGGGTGTCAAAGCTGGACACGTGGCACGAACGTGCGCTGTACGCCCTGGAGGTGCTGGCTTGCCCTGCTGCTAGCATCTTGTCAGAGAGGGTGTTTAATGCAGCTGGTGGGATCATAACGGACAAGCGTACCCGCCTGTCAACTGCCAGTGCCGACATGCTTACACTCATAAAGATGAACAAAGCCTGGATTTACCCAGACTTCTCTTCTCCACCAGCGGAGAGCAGCAGTACCTAAACAATCTTGTCGCTGCAACTGCAGATAAAAGCACTCTTCTCTATCACCGTAAAAAAAAAGGAACATTTACCTTTGTCAATCTGTCTATAATATTAGTACTCCTCCTCCTGAAACATCCTCTCAGCACGCGGAACTGCCCATTTTTCTGCGGCCCAAAGGGCTCATATAACTTGTATCTAACAATATTTTGACTTTTCTAACTGCAGCATTGAAACTTCAACATGAACCTTTTTTTTTTTTTTTTTTTTTTTTTACAGGGCTGCCTCCAGACACAGTAAGCTAAAATATTAATGGGTTTCACCTGCCCTCTCGGTTGAGCAATTTTTCTGGGGTACATTTGTACTGTCGGTACAGCAATTTTTTGGGCCCTCGCCTACACTGTAATCCAAGTAATTTTTCTGGCCTTCGCCTACACTGATGGTACACCAATGTGTCCGGGGTTGGCCTACACTCTTGCTACAGAAATGTCACCCGAGTCTGCCTGCCTATACTTCTGCCACAGCAATGCTACATGGGGTCTGCCTATACGTCTGCGACATAAATGTTACTTCGGTCTGCCTATACTTCTGTTCCTGAAATGTTACAGGGGTCTGCCTACACTGCTGCAAATGAAATGTTACTGGGGTCTGTCTATACTGTTGCTACTGAAATGTTACTGCGGTCTGTGTATGCTGCTGCAAATGAAATGTTACTAATGCTGGGCTATGCCAATACTGCTGCTACGGAAATGTTACAGCCGTCTGTCAATACTGTTACTAATACTACTCAAATGTTACTGGGGTCTGTATACGACTGCAAATGAAATGTTACTGGGGTCTGTCTATGCTGTTACTACTCAAATGTTACTGGGGTCTGTATACGACTGCAAATGAAATGTTACTGGGGTCTGTCTATACTGTTACTACTGAAATGTTACTGGGCTCTGCCTACGCTGCTGCTACTAAAATGCTACAAGGGTCTGTCTATACTGTTACTAGTGAAATGTTACTGGGGTCTGTCTATACTGCTGCCAATGAAATGTTACTGGGGTCTGTCTATACTGCTGTAAATAAAATGTTACTCGGGTCTGTTTAAGCTGCTGCAAATGAAATGTTTCTGGGGTCTGTCTATACTGCTGCAAATAAAATGTTACTGGGGTCTGCTTATGCTGTTACTACTCAAATGTTATGGGCTCTGCCTATACTGCTGCTACAGAAATGTTACTGGGGTCTGTCTATACTGTTAGTACTGAAATGTTACTAATTCTGGGCTCTGCCTATACTGCTGCTACTGCAATGTTACAGGCTTGTGGAAACGGAGGCTTTCCTAAGACGTGATGGCGGCGAGGACACGCTACTATGTCCAAAGTCGCAACAATTTTTTTATACCGATGCGGTTACTGGGAAGGTGCATATAACCACGGACACGTGGACAGGACACGTACTGCCTCAAAAACATTCCCCTCCTCTTCCTTCAACAATGAAAACATTCTTGGTAAATGCTTTCGCAGTGGTCCGTCTGGCTGCAGTCCAAGAATTTCACCTAAAACGACAGAATAAAAAAAGCCCCCCCCCCCCCCCCCGGCACACTTCATTCTGGCCACATTCTGAAAACCAACTAAATAAAACAGTGCTACTATGTCCACGTTCCGCAACTTCATCCTGGCCACATTCCGAAAACCAACTAAATAAAACTGTGGTACTAGTCCGTTATCCCTAGCTGGAGCTTTCAGCCGACTCGTAGAGCAATGGTGGCTTCCAACTTCTTGGTACTGCTAAGTCCAAAGATAAGCATACAGCTGAGGTTGGAATACAGGTGACTATAGAACACAGCATCCCTGCAGGGCAAGGGACAGAGTAGCAGCAGGCACCGATCCTTGGTGGAAGCAGGCCAGCTGAGAACCACATACTCCCTGAATGATTTTGGACTGACTGATGTTGAGGCCTTTACCTGTGATCATTTTTGGTAATTCCTAAGAAAGATGCGTGGTAGTAGCCGGAAACTTGGATTGATGTTTGCTAACACTTTATTGTTACTACTGAAATGTAACTGATACTGGGCTCTGTCTATACTGCAGCTACTGAAATGTTACTGGGGTCCATTTATACTGTTACTACAGAAGTGTTAACCCTTTGCAATCCAATTTTGTATTCAGGGTGTCCTAGGGGGTTTTCTCTTTATTCAATTTCACAATGGCGCCATCTGCTGGCTAGAGCCAGTACTGCAGTATAGGACATGCTGGAGAGGCCCTCGGCAACAGAGCGGCCAGTAATATACAGCAAGAATACCCTGACAGACATCTTCCGACATCAGAGCTGTACAGCCTTCAATCAGAATGTCTTCAGACGTCAGACAGTGGATTGGAAAGGGTTAATAGGGTCTCCCTGGACTTCTGCAACATAACTGTTAGTGGGGTCAGCTTATACCTTTGCTTCAGGAGTATTACAGGGGTATGTGCATACTATCGGTGCACTAAGTGTTCCCATTGTGGTGTTCAACGTACATGGCCCCCCAAAAAATTATCCAGACTGACTAGGGCATGCAGTATGGGCCGAAGCCTACCTGCATTTTATCTCACGTTACCTTAGCTATTCGGGGCACTGCTATGTTATGAATAATTCACAGAAAAAGCCAAAAATCCAATACCCCTTACTCTTCCAAGCGGACACGGTCGCCATAGGCAGTATCGTCACAAGGCAGGCACAATCGCCATCGGCAAAATCGCAGTAGGACAGGCGCAATCGCTATAAGCACTACAAATATGCCGGCAGCCAGACAATGCTGTGAAGGACAAATCTGTCCATGGCAGGCGAATATGCTGTCACTCACTCAACCCACCCCGTTGGTGGGTTCCAGGGAGCCATCCATACTGTGGGTGCACACAGACTTTCCATAGCGGAGTTCTACGTACCTGTGACAATGTAAATTACACATACTGACTGGAGCATGCAGTGTGGGACCGAAGCCAACCTGCATTTCTTCTTGCATTACCTCAGCTTTAAGGGAGGCACTGCAATGGGATTAATTTATGTACTGCCGGTAGGTTCCAGGGAACCACCCATGCTGCGGGTGCACACAGAATTCCCATTGCGGAGCTGTACCTGCCTGTGTCTATTATATAAAAAAAAAAAAAAAAAAAAAAAAAACAGTCTGACTGGGGCATGCAGTGTGGGCTGAAGCCCACCTGTATTTTATCTGACGTTAGCTCAGCTGTGCAAGGCACTGCAATGGGATTTATTTATGTACCGCCGCTGGCTTCCAGGGAGCCACCCGTGCTGTGGGTGCACACAGAATTCCCATGGCGGAGTTGTACCTGCCTGTGATTTTTCTAAAAAAAAAACAGTCTGACTGGGGCATGCAGTGTGGGCCGAAGCCAACCTGTATTTTATCTGACTTTAGCTCAGCTATGCAGGGCACTGCAATGGGATTTATTTATGTACTGCCGCTGGCTTCCAGGGAGCCACCCGTGCTGTGGGTGCACACAGAATTCCCATGGCGGAGTTGTACCTGCCTGTGATTTTTCTAAAAAACAAACAAAAAAAAACAGTCTGACTGGGGCATGCAGTGTGGGCCAAAGCCCACCTGTATTTTATCTGACGTTAGCTCAGCTATCCGGGGCACTGCAATGGGATTTATTTATGTATCATTGGTGGGTTCCAGGGAGCCACTCATGCTGTGGGTCCACTCCACACAGACTTCCCATAGGGCAGTTGTACCTGCCTGTGACTATTAATTAAAAAAAAAACAAAAAACAGTCTGACTCGGGCATGCAGTGTGGGCCGAAGCCCACCTGTATTTTATCTGACGTTAGCTCAGCTATCCAGGGCACTGCAATGAATTCATGAATGGGTGAGTGACTGCTGCCTCTCATCTGATTGGTCCCGCTGAGCCAATGAGAGGCAGCAGTCACTCACCCATTCATAAATTCATAAATGGGTGTGTCAGTGAGATCTGCCTCTGATTGGTCAGGCTGTGACCAATTAGAGGCAGCTCATTCAGCAGGCAGGGATTTTAAATCCCCAGCTGCTGAATACTACTCACAGCTGTTCAGAGCAGTTCAGGAGGACTGCCGCTGGCCGCACTGAACTCTGTCTGCCGGGACCAGGTGAGTATATATATATGTATATATATATATATATATATATATATATATATATATATATATATATATATATATATATATATATATATATATATATTTTTTTTTTTTTTTTTATACATTTCTGGATGAATTGCAGGGAAGGGCTTATATATTTAACCCCTTCCCGACAATTCATCCCGCGATCGCCGGCAGCCCATTGCTTTCAATGGAGCCGGCTGTATTGCCGGCTCCATTGAATTCAATGGGCTAACATCGTTCTGCCGGGACAAGGTGAGTATACATATATATTTTTTTTATTTTTTTTATTTTTACACATTTCTGGATGAATTGCAGGGAAGGGCTTATATATTTAAGCCCTTCCCGACAATTCATCCTGCGATCGCCGGCAGCCCATTGCTTTCAATGGAGCCAGCTGTATTGCCGATTCCATTGAATTCAATGGGCTAACATCGTTCTTCTCTGCCACAGCTGTTACAGCTGTGGCAGAGGAGAACGATCTTTATGCTGACGGGGGGGGGGGGGGTGTCTCAATCTTGCCACTATTGTGCTTAATAGTGGGACCTGGGAACTTGAGATGCAGCCCAACAGCTAGCCCCTTGCCTGCCCTATCCGTTTCTGTGTCGTTCCCATCACTTTCTTGAATTTCCCAGGTTTTCGCAAATGAAAACCTTAGCGAGCATCGGCGATATACAAAAATGCTCGAGTCGCCCATTGACTTCAATGGGGTTCGTTACTCGAAACGAACTCTCGAGCATCACTGAAAGTTCGACTCGAGTAACGAGCACCCGAGCATTTTGGTGCTCGCTCATCTCTATTGCCAACTCTTATACAGGAAGAAGAGGGCGTATCCAAATGTTGCTTGGTACAAAGATTAGTGTTACGTAGCCTACTGTTACAAAGGTGAAAATACTTATTGATCTTAAGACTTATTGACATCTACCAAATATTCTCAAAGCTCTTAAGGCCCGTCTCAGACATAGAAATTACTTAAGTCAGGATATTGCTGTTGCAATTTTGGGAGATATCCAATATGTTCACCATTTTGTATGTATTTTCTGTTGTCAACTGTGAATATACAGTATTTTGTGTATGGTCTAGTCCTTTGGGGGAAGGGAACATCACCCCCCCCCCCCCCCCTCCACAAGAATTGGAGAAGCAGTGCTGTGTGTCCAAGAACTGGCAGAAACCTATCTAGGAATATCTTTGTCTTTGTCTTGGTCAAGCAGAGAGGAGAAACAGGATGTTCTTCTCATGAGACCAAATTCAAGAATGAACTGAGCGTGCTCACCGAAGTTCCTCCCAGATGGATGACATCACAAGCTACCTCACAAATACCTCCCTGTATGAACGACCAATCAGCACACTAAATGATGTAACCGTATACTTCCTATGTTGAAACTTATTTAAGTTTTACCCGCGCTTAATAAAGCTAGAGACTCTTTTGGGGACACATGATGTAGACTCGTGGTCTTTGAAAGGCTCTCCAGGCCTGCACATATTATCTAATTTGAAACACACAGTATATCTGATATAGCGAATTTTGCGCTCACATTAGACAACATTTCTGCAATAGTTGTGTGTCTTCTCTGTTAACATAGCTTAGCCTTATTTAATTTGTCTTTTGACTTATCTTAAAATCCTAGTTCCCGGCACTACAAAGCATAGGTTTCAGTCTTCTCATCACGGGCTTCCGTATCTACAAATTTGGGACCTGGCAACGAGGTCATCAGATCGGTAGCGGTGTGGTCTGATAACACAGAGGATGGGTGCTGCTCTGGTGAAGTCCTGAAGGCGAGCATGTGAGGTTCGTATTAGAGGGATGTTTAGTCTGAGTGTGTTAACGGATGGGAGTGAGAGGGCTGTGTGGTATACGGAAAGGAGGAAGGTGATGCATGGTGGTGCGGCACCATGCACAGCTTTGTGGGTGCGGTTGAGGAGTTTAAATTTAGTTCTGCAGCGGATGGGCAGCCAATGCAGCGACTGGCATAGTGCAGAGGTGCCTGAATAATGGCGGGATAGAAAAAAAATGAGCCTAGCTGCCATGGTTAGTATGGATTGGAGCGAGTCTGGTGTGGGTGAAGCTGATGAGAAGCAAGTTGCAGCAGTCGAGTCAGGAGTGGTTGAATGCAACCACCAGTGTTTTTAGCATGTCCGTGGTGAGGAACAGACAAAATTTGGCAATATGTCTGAGGTGTAGGTTGAATATGTGGGCAAAAGATTGGATGCGCGGGTGTCTATGAGACCCAAACCAAACCGGCTGTTTACCACTCAGGGTATTTAAAGCAAACGCGGATGCTAGTACTTCTGTAAAAGTCTCATTAAATCAGTTACAGTTCCTTTCATCGCTCCAAAGACAACATGAAACATGAAGAAATTTTAATGGGCAAAGCAGGACAATTCATTCTGTGTATGTGTCAGATAGCTGAACACCGCGCTGGGAAACCTTTGTGTACCAAGAGTATAGACAATCCCCTGAAGCATTTCTGTACCTGGAGTACAGGCGAACACCTGAAAAAAATGTCTTTACCAAAAGTATAGGCGAACCCCTGAAAAATTGGTGTACCAAGAGTGCCGGTGTACCCCTGAGGGTGAAACCCAGAAACTTTTTTTTTTTAAAGATAGAGCTCGTAGTTGCTTAATTTGTAACAGAGCCTGGATGCAGCCCTCCAAAAAATTTACTTTTAACAGAGCCTTTTGGCCCTCTGAAAACTTGACTGTTCAGCGTGAGGAAAGATGAGGGGGGAGGAAGATCAGAGAGGCATAGACCAACCTACTTTCCCCCTTTTTGGGGGTGATAGAGGGTGCATGGTCCCCGAGTTCAGCGTAAGTTTGTGCCACGTGTCCAGTTTTAATCCAAGTAGTTTTTTTATTGAGTTTACATATGATAGGATGTTACATTCACATCATCACAGTAAATAGACTGATATATAAGAATATCACAAATAACAGGATTAGAAGATTACTGCTTACTTAACAGTCGTTAATCATTGAAGGTGATTTTGATTGTCGCTGATAAAAAGCGATGAACAGAAATATATTTGGTATACATAAAGAAAACAAATATTTTTCAATAACCAAACTAAACTTCAGTGTGGTCTGCGATTATATCTCAGGAACTATGCACGACGCGTCTATATTAAAGAGTCCGAACAGGCTTATCGTAGGATATGATTTAGCCAGGGGTTCCACATGCGAGAGAAGTTAGGCATGGTGTCAGTTGATAATGCTAAAAAATTTTCGTAGGAGCAACAGTCAGACATAACATCAGAGACCTCGGATAGTGTTGGGAGGACTGCGGATCTCCACTTCCTGAAAACAACTAACTTGGCAACCATCATTAAAGGGGTTGTCCCGCGCCGAAACGTTTTTTTTTTTTTCAAACCCCCCCCCCCCCCCCCCCTGTTCGGCGCGAGACAACCCCGATGCAGGGACGTACAGAAAGCTTACCGGAGCGCTTACCTTAATCCCCGCGCTCCGGTGACTTCTATACTTACCTGTGAAGATGGCCGCTGGAATCCTCTTCTTCCGTGGACCGCAGCTCTTCTGTGCGGTCCATTGCCGATTCCAGCCTCCTGATTGGCTGGGATCGGCACGTGACGGGGCGGAGCTACACGGAGCCGGCATCCTGCACGAAAGGCTCCATAGAAGAAAGCAGAAGACCCGGACTGCGCAAGCGCGGCTAATTTGGCCATCGGAGGGCGAAAATTAGTCGGCACCATGGAGACGAGGACGCCAGCAACGGAGCAGGTAAGTATAAAACTTTTGATAACTTCTGTATGGCTCATAATTAATGCACAATGTATATTACAAAGTGCATTAATATGGCCATACAGAAGTGTATAGACCCACTTGCAGCCGCGGGACAACCCCTTTAAGTGGCATATCAGTTTTCGCCTTGGAAATGGGATGTTGTTGCATTTTAGCAGCAGTAGGGCTAGTTCTGGTGTCTTAGAAATAGAGCAGTTAGAGATTTCTCGAGAAATAAGAAATATTTCTCTCCAAAACGATTGTATGGATGGACAGGACCAGAGTAAGTGTATGAGCGAGCCTTCTTGACCGCAGCCTCTCCAGCAATGTGGGTCCGTACCGGGAAAACATCTAGCCAATTTAGCAGGAGTGTAGTACCATCTAGTTAAGGTTTTATATTGTATCTGGAGGAGATTGGCCGACAAGGTAGATTTATTTGCCCACTCAAAGGCTAATAGCCATTGATCTACAGAGAAGGATCTCCCCAAATCCGTTTCCCAATTTAGCAAATGAATTTTCTTCCTTGTGCCCATATCTCCTGAAAGAATGTTGTAAAATTTTCTTGTTAAGGAGGTATTTGATGAATTTGCTTTGGAAAATAAGCTGAGTAATTTATTAGGTAAATAGTACTTTTCCAAATGGGTCTTTGATAGAAAGGAGCATAGTTGGCAGTAAGAGTGGAACTCTTTATCAGAGATTCCATGTTTGATTTTTAAGGATTGAAAAGAAGCAATCCTTCCCTCCAGAAAAAGGTCCGCTATTTGGGTTATTCCTGCCTTGGTCCAATTCAGTATTGATAAGTTCGGAATGAAATAAGTGAGGATTTCTAGGGGGAGTTTAATCTCTCTTTTATTTGTATCTCCTTTTAATTTGAGCTTGCATATATTTCAGGCTTGTAAGGTTGCTAACATGGGCGGAGAGAAACCTTGAAGCTCCAAATCTAAGGTGGGGTGTAGAGGGGGTCCGGCTACTGCCGTAGCTAAGAGTAGGGACTCTAATTCTCTATTTTTGTTGAAGTGTTTTTCTATATGTTGCCATGGAGGGGGCTGGTCTGTACCTACCCAAGGGGCAGGCAAATTTAGATTGATAGCTTGGCAATATGCCCACAAGTCCAGAACCCCCAAACCTCCTTGTCTACGGTTAAGAAACAATATTTTGGATGCAACTCTGGGTCTTTTATTGTTCCAGATGAAGGACGATAGTTGTCTCTGAAAAGCTACTATTTTGCTATAGGGGATTGGGAGAGCCATGGTGCGAAACAGGTATAAAAGTTTAGGTAGGACTAACATTTTGTACAACATAATTCTACCTATCCAGGATTGTTCATGTCTCCCCAGATAGATCAATTCCTCCTGAATTGAAGTGAAAAGAGGGTCTAGATTAAGCACCAGCATTTCCGACAATGGAAGAGATAGGTTTATTCCCAAATATGGGATCGCTGTTTTCCATGAAAATTTAAACTCGGTTTGAATGGCCTCCTTTAGGGAGGAAGGAACGTTTATGCCTAGGATTAGGGACTTATTTATATTTAATTTGTAGTAAGATGCATTACTGAATTCTCCGATAATGTCCTGCAATGCCCTCAACGACGTTAGTGGGTTTGATAACGTTAGTAGGACATCATCGGCATAGAGTCCAATCTTGTGTTGTCTACCATTCATTGGGTAGCCGATGATATGGGGGGAACATCTAATCAGTTCGGCCAAGGGTTCCATAACCATTATAAAAAGCAGGGGGGAGAGGGGGCAGCCCTGTCTAGAGCCATTGGTGATTTGAAAAGGAACAGATAGGGCTCCATCAATCAAGACATTCGCCGACGGGCAAGAGTAAAGTGCCTTAATTGCTTTAAGTAAGTTATTACAGATGCCAAACTTTTCCAGGACCGCAAATGCGAAGTCCCAATGTAGTCTGTCGAAAGCCTTCTCTGCATCCAGGGCAAGGAGTAGAGAAGGCGCTCGACTAGACCCCATGCGTGACAACAGGTTGACAACCCTTCTTGTTCCATCCGATGTCTGCCTACCTTTGGTGAAGCCCACCTGATCGCCATGAATTATATCTGGGAGTATTTGAAGAAGTCTTGCCGCTAAAATTTTGGAAAAAAGTTCTGCATCCGAACTAAGTAAGGAAATAGGCCTAAAATTTGCTGGGTTATCTGGTGTTTTTCCTGGTTTGGGGATTGCAACAATAGTGGCCCGGAGCATCTCTGTTGGCATGGTGCTCTTTGTAATGGCTTCATTAAAGATATCAACTAAGTAGGGGGAGAGGGTCTGCAAATGGATCTTATAATATTCGTTTGTGAAACCGCCTGGGCCTGGTGATTTAAAGTTTTTTAATAGTTTGATAGTTGATAAAACTTCTGTTTTAGTGATAGGGGCATCCAGATCGTATTTAGATGGGTCTATTTTGGGAAGGGGCACTTTTTGTAGGAAGTGGTTGATTAATTCTAAGGTCGGTTGGGGAGTGGCGGGGTCATTTTTTAAATTGTATAGATTGGCGTAAAACGAGCTGAATTCGTTAGCAATATCTTGGGAATGGGTGAGCCTTACATTTGGGTTGCTAGGTTTGAGTAAAAATGGAACCCTTGCCTTTATAGGTTTTGGTTTGACTTTGTTTGACATAAGTTTGGAGGGCTTATTATATGAAGAATAATAATTAGCTGTCATGTAATTGGTGTTTTTATTATGTTCTTCTATAAGTAGTGATCTCAATTTTCTCCTAAGAGTTGCTAATTCGATATGATCAGACGTCTGGGAGGTTTTTTGGATTTTGGTTTCTATGGTTTGGATTTGGCTTAACAATTCGTCCATCAGTTTTTTCTTATTTATTTTATGTTGGGCGCTTATTTTGATCAGTACCCCTCTAATGACCGCTTTGTGGGCGTTCCATAGAGTGAAAGGACTGATTTCCGGGCCTGCATTTATCTCAAAATATTCCCTCAAGGCTTCAGCGATTAAAATTTTATTTTTGGGGATGTTCATTAACGGAACATTGTAGCGCCAAATCTTGGTGTTTGTTCTAGCGGGTCCAAGGTCTAATTTAAGGAATATTGAGGAATGGTCAGACCAAGTTGCTATACCAACTTCAGATGTCTTGACTAGTGGTAGTGTCCATCTATCTGTTATGAACAGGTCTATGCGTGAAAAAGTTTTGTGGCGTGGGGAGAAATACGTGAATTCTTTAGAAGAGGAATTCAAACATCTAAATAGGTCGTATACAGCTTCTTTATGAAGCCAAGGGGAGAGTGTAGGCGAGGATCTATGGATATTTGTTGAGTCAAGATTTCTATCTGGTGTAATGTTAAAGTCTCCACCTATTATTAATTTACCTATCTGTAGTTTTTTAACTTTTTTTATGGTTTTATTTAGAAAGGAAATTTGAGATGTATTTGGAGCATAAATGTTAGCAAACGTTATAGGAGTTTGATCAATAGTGCCGGATAGAATAAGGTACCTTCCCTTAGGGTCTATTAGGCTGTCTTTAAGTGTAAAGTTGACTTGGGCTTTAAAAGCAATTAATACGCCTGCTTTCTTTTTAGGGGCGCAGGCCATATAAATTTGGGGGAAATTTTTATTGGAAAATTTTGGGCATGCTAAAGAGGAAAAATGTGTTTCCTGTAGAAAAATCACATCAGCCCCCATTTGCCTGGCATCCTTCCACACCATGGCTCTCTTAAAGGGTGAATTTAGACCTCTCGCGTTTTGAGATGTAAGCCTAAGTGACATGGTTTTCAATCATGTGGATATTAAAGTTCCGAGAGTGAGACAAGACCACACAAATAACAGATAAACAATTATAGGTACATACGAATGAGAGTGCATCAGGTTCGACATTTGTAGGGGATGTCATGCAGATTTCTTGATGCCTAAGAAGAAAACTGGAGAGAACAAAACAAGTGTAACAAACATCAAGAAAGGCAGGGTTTGTTGCCTGCATACTGGTGGGGGAGAGCAAAAGTTCGCCTGAGGTTGGTCAACCTTCCCTCAAGGTTGGCATGAGCAATCTCACCCAGGAAACAAGAAGCAAAAAAGCTTAAATTTGGAGAGTCCCATTCTGGGTTTGGGAGTCTCTGAATGTAGATTCAAGTATGGGTCGTACGGGACCACGAGTTGGATAATTTGTTGGGTCTTGTTGTAGAGGTGTCCCGGCTAAACTCCGGGAGATAAATATTCCACGTCGCGAGAGTCTTACTTCCCTCTTGGGGAGTTGCGATAATATGGAGGGTGCCGTCTTTGTTGATCAGCAGTTTCGTTGGGAAACCCCATTTGTATAGGATTTTGTTTGCGCGTAGTGCCGCCGTCACAGGAGCAAAGGCTTTTCTTGCTTGGATGGTTGCTTGGGAGAGGTCAGAGAATATTTGAATTTTAGAGAAAGGATCAGGCAAAGAGTCCATTTTTTGTGCTGCCTGCATCATGGCGTCTTTTACATGGAAAAAATGGATTCTCACAATCACATCCCTTGGAGTGTCTGGTGGGAGGAAATTTGGTTTGGGGAGTCTGTGAGCTCTATCTATAATTCGTTCAGACTCTGGAGTCCCTGGCAGAATGGCGGTGATAAGTTTTGCGAGGAAGGTTTTTAAGTTTGATTGATTTACGTTTTCTGGTATTCCTCTGAGTTTTAAGTTGTTTCGCCTACTCCTATCTTCTAGGTCCGCAAGTTTATTTTTAATAGCCGAAACCTCCTCCTCTAGTGAATAGTGTGAGTCAATTAGATTGTTATGTGAGGAGGTCAGCTCCTCCATCTTGTGCTCCACATGGTCTGTGCGGTCACCTAGTTCTTGTATGGATGAATTAACGGAAGTAGAAAGTATCTTAAAGTCCTTCTGCATAGACTTTCTCAAGGCCATCACTATGTTTTTTATAAACGATTCAGAGGCCGGTTGGTCTGTGGAGGGTAGATTTATAAACGGATCTTCTGCCGCAAGTGAGCTGGTATCAGAAAGGGAGGGGGAGTCTACTCTTGGCCGTTGCTTTTCAGGGCTAGAGGTGGGGGAAAAAGCACTTCCCCGCTGATTTACTGTTGCAGGCGCCATCTTATCTATGTCTCTGGTGAGATTGTGTGTGATAGATTTTTCACTCACTCTCCTCTGGCGTTGTGACAGCGGCTCTTGTTCTTGCCTGGGTGGGGAGGAATCACTGCTCTTCTCCCCTGCTCTACGATCGGTGCACAAGCTCCCTCTGACTCAGCAGAGGATTGCAGCGCTTCTCCGTCTATGGAACGTTCGGGGAGCGCGGGCGGGCCGTCCGCAGCTGCAGACTCTCCCCGGCCGGCACCCCGGGCAGAGAAGAAGTCGGAGACTTTCTGCGGGGGCGGCTTGGAAATCCTGCGCTTTGACATCGCTGTGTTCTCTCCGGTAGGTAGCTCGTCTTTAGGGTGAAGAAAGCTCTTTTAGCAGCTTAATAGTCGCTCGGAAGGGAACCAGCCAGCGGAGCCTAGCAAAATGCGCCCAGCTCGGTCGGCAGTCAGCCCCCCCCCCCCCCACACACACACACACACGTGTCCAGTTTTGACACCAAATAGTTGTGTAGAGTTGCTACATGGCCCACTGAAGCACGTCCTCTACCACTAGCGTTGTCAGATGGGAAATTTAGCATCAGCTTTTCCACCAGGTCCTTGTGGTATTGCATCACTCTCGTACTCCTTCCCTCTTCGGGAATGAGAGTGGAAAGCTTCTCATTATACCGTGGGTCGAGAAGGGTGAACGGACAGTGATCCTGGTTGGCCATAATACATCTAACGTGAGGGTCACGGGAAAGGCAGCTTAACATGAAGTCAGCCATGTATGCCAGAGTCCCAGTACGCAACACATCACTGTCTTCACTAGGAGTATGACTTTCATGATCCTCCTCCTTTGCTTCAGCCCATACCCGCTGAGCAGATGTGAGGGAAGTAGCATGGGTACCCTATGCAGTGTGGGCGGCAGTCTCTTCCCCCTCCTTCTCCTCCTCCTCCACCCCCTCCTCCTCCAATACGCATTGGGAAACAGGCATGAGGGTGGTCTGGCTATCAAGCGACATACTGCCATCCCCCATCTCCTGTCATAACCGCAAAGCATCGGCCTTTATGCTTAGCAGCAAACTTCTCAGCAGGCAAAATAGCGGGATGATTACACTGATAATGGCCGCACCACCGCTCACCATTTGTGTAGACTCCTCAAAGTTTTCTAGGACCTGACAGATGTCTGCCATCCATGCCCATTCCTCTACGAAGAACTGCGGAGGCTGACTACCACTGCGCTGGCCATGTTGCAGCTGGTATTCTACAATGGTTCTATGCTACTCGTACAGCCTGGCCAACGTGTGCAACATAGAGTTGCAGCATGTGGGCATGTCGCACAGCAGTCGGTGCTCTGGCAGCTGGAACTGATGCTGCAGTGTCTTGACGGTGGCAGCATCTGTAGTGGACTTCCTTAAATGGGAGCACACGCGACACACCTTGCTGAACAGGTCAGACAAATGGGGGTAGTTTTTCAGAAAGCGCTGAACCACCAGATTAAGCATGTGGGCCAGACATGGCATTGGCATGGCTGCCAAGCTACAGAGCCGCCACCAGGTTACGCCCATTATCACACATGACCATGCCTGGTTGGAGGTTCCGAGCTAAAGCCACAGATCTGTCTGCTCTGTCAAACCCTGCAACAGCTCTTGGGTGGTGTGCCTCTTGAATTCCAAGCCAGAGAAACCTTCACGGACGTAGGACCCGGAATCCTCGGTGTGGGTAGCACGTGAGCAGACCCAAGGTCAGACTCGGTCTCTGCCTCCACGAAGTTCACCCAATGTGCAGTCAGGGGGATGTAGTGTCCCTGCCCTACAGCACTTGTCCAAGTGTAGGTGGTTAAGTTGACCTTTTCAGTTACCACGTTTGTGAGTGCACGGTTTATGTTGAGTGAGACGTGCTGGTGTAGGGCGGGCACGCACACCGGGAAAAATAGTGGCCACTGGGGACCGAGTACTGAGGTAACGCCGCCGCCATCATGTTGCAGAAAGCCTCAGTTTCTACTAGCCTGCATGGCAGCATCTCCAGGCTAAGTAGCTGTGCGGTATGCACGTTTAAAGATTGTGCATGTGGGTGTGTGGCAACTAGAGATGAGCGAGCGTACTCGTCCGAGCTTGATGCTCGTTCGAGTATTAGGGTGTTCGAGATGCTCATTACTAGAGACGAGCACCACGCGATGTTCGAGTAACTTTCACTTTCATCTCTGAGACATTAGCGCGCTTTTCTGGCCAATAGAAAGACAGGGAAGGCATTGCAACTTCCTCCTGTGATGTTCCAGCCCTATACCACCCCCCTGCAGTGAGTGGCTGGGGAGATCAGGTGTCACCCGAGTATTTAAATCTGCCCCGCCCGCGGCTCGCCACAGATGCATTCTGACAGAGATCAGGGAAAGTGCTGCTGATGCTGCTGCTTCTATAGGGAGAGCATTAGGAGTTATTTTAGGCTTGAAGAATCCCAACAGTCCTTCTTAGGGCCACATCTGACCGTGTGCAGTACTGTTGAGGCTGCTTTTAGCAGTGTTGCACTTTTTTTTTGTTTTTGTATATCGGGCGTGCAGAGCATTGCGCCCTCAGTCTGCAGTCATTGTACATAGTATAGGGCCAGTACTGGTGAGGCAGGGACAGTGGGAAAGGTGAAAGAGATATACTGTCTATATAGGCAGTGGGCTTTTTCAAACAAATTTGGGAAAAATACTATATTTGGGCTGCCTGTGACCGTTTTCAGTGTACTGCGTGTCTGCTGGGGGTAGTAGTCCTAATTAATACGCAGCTAAGTGTTACAGCAGGCTTGCGCAAAATTGTTTCCTGGCTCTGCATTGCCCGTTACATCACCACCGTCATCCCGTCCAGAGGGAAACAGTCTGCAGTAATTTTACATAGTATAGGGCCAGTACTGGTGAGGCAGGGGCAGTGGGAAAGGTGAAAGAGATATACTGTCTATATAGGCAGTGGGCTTTTTCAAACAAATTTGCGAAAAATACTATATTTGGGCTGCCTGTGACCGTCTTCAGTGTACTGAGTGTCTGCTGGGGGTAGTAGTCCTAATTAATACGCAGCTAAGTGTTACAGCAGGCTTGCGCAAAAGTGTTTCCTGGCTCTGCGTTGCCCGTTACATCACCGCCGTCATCCCGTCCAGAGGGAAAGAGTATACATATATACGCTGCCTACAGTATCTGTCTGCTGTCTCAGCTCAGCCTTTCAAAAAATAGAAGCAAAATACTTAAGGCCCACTAGTGGCGTTTGGCCACTTGACTGCTTCAGCGCTGTGAATTTCACTAGCTGAGTCATACGCACCTACGTCTCACTACAGGCGTGCGCTAAATTGTTTCCTGGCTCTGCGTTGCCCGTTACATCACCGCCGTCATCCCGTCCAGAGGGAAACAGTATACATATATACACTGCCTACAGTATCTGTCTGCTGTCTCAGCTCAGCCTTTCAAAAAATAGGAGCAAAATACTTAAGGCCTACTAGTGGCCTTTGGACACTTGACTGCTTCTGCGCTGTGAATTCCAATAGCTCAGTCATGCGCACCTACGTCTCACTACAGGCTTGCGCAAAATTCGTTCCTGGCTCTGCTGTGCGTTCCGTAAGCGAAGTCAGCCTCCAACCACAGGCCAATAAGCGGCACATTTAATTACAGCGGTCTGTTTCTGCACTACTGGTAATACACCATGCTGAGGGGTAAGGGTAGGCCTAGAGGACGTGGACGCGGGCGAGGATGCGGAGGCCCAAGTCAGGGTGTGGGCACAGGCCGAGCTCCTGATCCAGGTGTATCGCAGCCGACTGCTGCGGGTTTAGGAGAGAGGCACGTTTCTAGCGTCCCCAGATTCATCTCACAATTAATGGGTCCACGCCGTAGACCTTTATTAGAAAATGAGCAGTGTGAGCAGGTCCTGTCGTGGATGGCAGAAAGTGCATCCAGCAATCTATCGACCACCCAGAGTTCTACGCCGTCCACTGCTGCAACTCTGAATCCTCTGGCTGCTGCTCCTCCTTCCTCCCAGCCTCCTCACTCCATTACAGTGACATTCTGAGGAGCAGGCAGACTCCCAGGGACTGTTCACGGGCCCTTGCTCAGAATGGGCAGCAATGGTTCTTATCCCACCGGAGGAGTTTGTCGTGACCGATGCCCAACCTTTGGAAAGTTCCCGGGGTCCGGGGGATGAGGCTGGGGACTTCCGGCAACTGTCTCAAGAGCTTTCAGTGAGTGAGGAGGACGACGACGATGAGACACAGTTGTCTATCACTCAGGTAGTAGTAATTGCAGTAAGTCCGAGGGAGGAGCGTATAGAGGATTCGAAGGAAGAGCAGCAGGGCGATGAGGTGACTGACCCCACCTGGTTTGCTAAGCCTACTGAGGACAGGTCTTCAGAAGGGGAGGCAAGTACAGCAGCAGGGCAGGTTGGAAGAGGCAGTGCGGTGGCCAGGGGTAGAGGCAGGGCCAGACCGAATAATCCACCAACTGTTTCACAAAGCGCCCCCTCGCGCCATGCCACCCTGCAGAGGCCGAGGTGCTCAAAGGTCTGGCAGTTTTTCACTGAGAGCGCAGACGACCGACGAACAGTGGTGTGCAACCTTTGTCGTGCCAAGATTAGCCAGGGGGCCACCACCACCAGCCTCACCACCACCAGCATGCGCAGGCATATGATGGCCAAGCACCCCACAAGGTGGGACGAAGGCCGTTCACCGCCTCCGGTTTGCACCACTGCCTCTCCCCCTGTGCCCCAACCTGCCACTGAGATCCAACCCCCCCTCTCAGGACACAGGCACGACCGTCTCCCGGCCTGCACCCACACCCTCACCTCCGCTGCCCTCGGCCCCATCCACCAATGTCTCTCAGCGCACCGTCCAGCCGTCGCTAGCGCAAGTGTTTGAGCGCAAGTACGCTGCCACGCACCCGCACGCTCAAGCGTTAAATGTGCACATAGCCAAATTGATCAGCCTGGATATGCTGCCGTATAGGCTAGTGGAAATGGAGGCTTTCAAAAACATGATGGCGGCGGCGGCCCCGTGATATTCGGCTCCCAGTCGCCACGACTTTTCCTGATGTGCCGTCCCAGCCCTGCACGACCACGTCTCCCGCAACATTGTACGCACCCTCACCAACGCGGTTACTGCCAAGGTCCACTTAACAGCGGACATGTGGACAAGCACAGGCGGGCAGGGCCACTATATCTCCCTGACGGCACATTGGGTGAATTTAGTGGAGGCTGGGACCGAGTCAGAGCCTGGGACCGCTCACGTCCTACCCACCCACAGAATTGAGGGCCCCAGCTCGGTGCTGGTATCTGCGGCGGTGTATGCTTCCTCCACCAAACCAACCTCCTCCTCCTACGCAACCTCTGTCTCGCAATCAAGATGTGTCAGCAGCAGCACGTCGCCAGCAGTCGGTGTCGCGCGGCGTGGCAGCACAGCGGTGGGCAAGCGTCAGCAGGCCGTGCTGAAACTACTCAGCTTAGGAGAGAAGAGGCACACGGCCCACGAACTGCTGCAGGGTCTGACAGAGCAGACCGACCGCTGGCTTTCGCCGCTGAGCCTCCAACCGGGCATGGTCGTGTGTGACAACGGCCGTAACCTGGTGGCGGCTCGGCAGCTCGGCAGCCTCACGCACGTGCCATGCCTGGCCCACGTCTTTAATTTGGTGGTTCAGCGCTTTATGAAAAGCTACCTACGCTTGTCAGACCTGCTCGGAAAGGTGCGCCGGCTCAATGCACATTTCCGCAAGTCCAAGACGGACGCTGGCACCCTGCAACATTGGTTTAATCTGCCAGTGCACCGACTGCTGTGCGACGTGCCCACACGGTGGAACTCTACGCTCCACATGTTGGCCAGGCTCTATGAGCAGCGTAGAGCTATAGTGGAATACCAACTCCAACATGGGCGGCGTAGTGGGAGTCAGCCTACTCAATTCTTTACAGAAGAGTGGGCCTGGTTGGCAGACATCTGCCAGGTCCTTGGAAACTTTGAGGAGTCTACCCAGATGGTGAGCGGGGATGCTGCAATCATTAGCGTCACCATTCCTCTCCTATGCCTCTTGAGAAGTTCCCTGCAAGGCATAAAGGCAGATGCTTTGCGCTCGGAAACGGAGGCGGGGGAAGACAGTATGTCACTGGATAGTCAGAGCACCCTGTCTATATCTCAGCGCGTTGAGGAGGAGGGGGAGGGGGAGGAGCATGAAGAGGAGGGGGAAGCGACAGCTTGGCCCACTGCTGAGGGTACCCATGCTGCTTGTCTGTCATCGTTTCAGCGTGTGTGGCCTGAGGAGGAACAGGCGGAGGAGGAGGATCCTGAAAGTGATCTTCCTAGTGAGGACAGCCATGTGTTGCGTACAGGTATCCTGGCACACATGGCTGACTTCATGTTAGGATGCCTTTCTCGTGACCCTCACGTTACACGCATTCTGGCCACTACGGATAACTGGGTGTACACACTGCTCGACCCACGGTATAAGGAGAACATTTCCACTCTCATACCCGAAGGGGAAAGAGGTTCGAGAGTGATGCTATACCACAGGACCCTGGCGGACAAACTGATGGTAAAATTCCCATCCAACAGCGCTAGTGGCAGAAGGCGCAGTTCCGAGGGCCAGGAAGCAGGGGAGGCGCGGAGATCAGGCAGCATGTACAGCACAGGCAGGGGAACACTCTCCAAGGCCTTTGACAGCTTTATGGCTCCCCAGCAAGGCTTAGTCGGCGGGAACACTGTAAAAGGATGGTGAGGGAGTACATAGCCGATCGCACGACCGTCCTCTGCCCCCTACAACTACTGGGTGTCGAAGCTGGACACGTCGCCTGAACTCGCGCTGTATGCCCTGGAGGTGCTTGCTTGTCCTGCGGCTAGCGTCTTGTCGGAGAGGGTGTTTAGTGCGGCTGGGGGAATCATCACGGATAAGCGTACCCGCCTGTCAACCGACAGTGCCGACAGGCTTACAATCATAAAGATGAACAAAGCCTGGATTTCCCCAGACTTCTCTTCTCCACCAGCGGACAGCAGCGATACCTAAACAATACGTAGGCTGCACCCGCGGATGGAAGCATCGTTCTCTATAACCATAAAGAACGGGGACCTTTTAGCTTCATCAATCTGTGTATTATATTCATCCTCCTCCTCCTGCTCCTCCTCCTGAAACCTCACGTAATCACGCCGAACGGGCAATTTTTCTTAGGCCCACAAGGCTCAGTCATATAACTTTTGTAAACCATGTTTATACGTTTCAATTCTCAATTCAATAAAGCATTGAAACTTGCACCTGAACCAATTTTTATTTTAACTGGGCCGCCTACAGGCCTAGTTACAAATTAAGCCACATTAACCAAAGCGATTAATGGGTTTCACCTGCCCTCTTGGTTGGGCATGGGCAATTTTTCTGAAGTACATTTGTACTGTTGGTAGACCAATTTTTTGGGGCCCTCGCCTACATTGTAATCCTAGTAATTTTTAGCCCACCTGCATTAAAGCTGACGTTACCTCAGCTGTGCTGGGCACTGCAATGGGATATATTTATGTACCGCCGGTGGCTTCCTGGGAGCCACCCATGCTGTCAGTCCACACAGAGTTGTAACTGCATGTGTCCACTTCTAAAGAACCCCAATCTGACTGGGGCATGCAGTGTGGGCCGAAGCCCACCTGCATTAAACCTGACGTTACCTCAGCTGTGATGGGCGATGCAATGGGATTTATTTATGTACCGCCGGTGGCTTCCTGGGACCCACCCATGCTGTCGGTCCACACGGTGTTGTAACTGCATGTGTCCACTTTTAAAGAACCCCAGTCTGACTGGGGCATGCAGTGTGGACCGAAGCCCACCTGCATTAAACCTGATGTTACCTCAGCTGTGATGGGCAATGCACTGGGATTTATTTATATACAGCCGGTGGGTTTCAGGGAGCCACCCATGCTGTGGGTGCACACGGAATTCCCATTGCGGAGTTGTACCTGCCTGTGACTATTTATAAAAAACCCCGGTCTGACTGGGGCATGCAGACACCTTGACAGAATGAATAGTGTGGCACATGGGTTCCCCATTGCTATGCCCACGTGTGCAGCTCCTGATGGAGGTGGCACAGGATTGGATTTCTCATTGCTTCTGTACAGCATTATGGGCTATCGCTCCGTCACTTTTAAAGAGGGTCGCTGCCTGGGCGTGCCAACCCTCTGCAGTGTGTGCCTGCGGTTCCTCCTCGTGGCAGACACACTTATAAATAGACATGAGGGTGGTGTGGCTATGAGGCCAGCGTGTGGCATGAGGGCAGCTGAAGTCTGCACAGGGACACGTTGGTGTGCGCTGTGGACACTGGGTCGTGCGGGGGGGGGGGGGGGGGTTGGGCGGCATGTTACCCAGGAGAAATGGCAGCGGAGTGTCATGCAGGCAGTAATTGTGCTTTGTTGGAGGTCGTGTGGTGCTTAGCTAAGGTGTGCCTTGCTAATGAGGGTTTGCCAGAAGTAAAAATTGTTGGGAAGGGGGTGGGGGGGGTGCTATTGTGGCTTAATAGTGGGACCTGGGAACTTGAGATGCAGCCCAACATGCAGCCCCTTGCCTGCCCTATGCGTTTCTGTGGCGTTCCCATCACTTTCTTGAATTGCCCAGATTTTCACAAATGAAAACCTTAGCGAGCATCAGCGATATACAAAAATGCTCGGGTCGCCCATTGACTTCAATGGGGTTCGTTACTCGAGACGAACCCTCGAGCATCGCAAAAAATTTGTCTCGAGTAACGAGCACCCGAGCATTTTGGTGCTCGCTCATCTCTAGTGGCAACGTATTTCCGCTTTCATTCCAACGATTGGGTTAGCGACAGCTAACGCTACACTGGTGCGCTGGGACACATTGGTGGAGGACCGTGAAGGTGAGGGTGTGGGTGCAGGCCGGGAAAAACTTGTGTCTGCGTCCTGGGAGGGGGGTTGCATCTCAGTGCCAGGATGTGACACTGGGGAAGAGGCAGTGGTGTGACCCGCAGGCGGTGAATGGCTTACGTTCCACCTTGTGGGGGTGCTTAGCCATCATATGCCTGTGCATGCTGGTGGTGGTCAGGATGGTAGCGGTGGCTCCCCGGCTGATCTTGGTGCGACACAGGTTCGCACCACTGTCTGTTGGTTGTCTGTACTCTCAATAAAAAAACCTCCAGACCTTTGAACACCTTTACCTCTGCATGGAGGCTTGCCGCGAGGGGGTGCTGTGGGGGACAGTTGGTGGATTATTTGCTATGGCCCTGGTTCTCCCCCTGGCCACCACACTACCTCTTCCAACCTGCTCTGCTGCTTCCTCTCCCCCCCCCCCCCCCCCCGAAGCCCTGTCTTCAGTAGGGTTTGCAAGCCAGGTGGGGTCAGTCACCTCATCGTCCACCAGCTCTTCCTCTTACTCCTCAGTCAGCTCCTCCCTCCGACTAATTGCCCTAACAACCACCTCGCTGACAGACAACTGTCTCATCCTCATCATCCACAAATAGCTCTTGAGACAGTTATTTAAAGTCCCCACCCTCATCACCCTGAGTCTGTGAAAGTTCCCCATTTTCGGCATCGGTCACGACAAACTCCTCACGTTGCTGTGGAACCATTTTTTTTAGACTCAGGGCAGGGACGCAGGAAGAGTTCTTGGGTGTATGCCTGTTCAACGCAAATCCCCTTTTCCTGGAGTGACCAGGCTGGGAGGAAGGAAGAGCAGCCTGAGGATATAGAGGTGCAGTCCCTTGGGTGGCGTGAGTGGGCTGTGTGGAAGACTGGGAACTGGATAAAGTACTGGAGGTGTTATCCGCTATCCACGTCAGCACCTGATCGCACTGCTGTGCTTTTAATAATGGTCTACCATGCGGACCTGCAAAATATGACATGAAGCTGGGGAGTGGAGATAAGCGGCGCTCTACCAATCCCTCAGCAGCAGGCATTGTTTCACCCTGCCAAGGACCTCGGCCTGTTCCCACACCCTCATTCTAATGCCCGCGTCCATGCCCTCGACCCTTACCCCTAATCCTCGTTGTGTAGGGTAAAGGACTGAGCAGTGCCAGAAAAAAAAAAAAAAATCAATGTATACCGCTGATACCTAGGGCTAATTCACCGCCCACAGAGACTGGTAAATATGAGAGGCTCAATGCAGTGCTAGAAAAAAATTAAAGAAGTGTAAAGCACTGAAAATTATTCCTAATACACCACACACAGAGACTTGTAGATTTGAGAGGCTTTTAGCAGGGCCAGAAAAAAAATTAAAGGGGTTGTCCCGCGGCAGCAAGTGGGTCTATACACTTCTGTATGGCCATATTAATGCACTTTGTAATGTACTATTATCAAAAGTTTTATACTTACCTGCTCCGTTGCTGGCGTCCTCGTCTCCATGGTGCCGACTAATTTTCGGCCTCCGATGGCCAAATTAGCCCCGCTTGCGCAGTCCGGGTCTTCTCCTGTCTTCAATGGGGCCGCTCGTGCAGAATGCCGACTCCGTGTAGCTCCGCCCCGTCACGTGCCGATTCCAGCCAATCAGGAGGCTGGAATCGGCAATGGACCGCACAGAAGAGCTGCGGTCCACGGAGGAAGAGGATCCCGGCGGCCATCTTCACCGGTTAGTATAGAAGTCACCGGAGCGCTGGGATTAAGGTAAGCGCTGAGCGTTTTTTTTACGTCCCTGCATCGGGGTTGCCTAGCGCCAAACGGGGGGGGGGGGGGGGGGTTTGAAAAAAAAAAACCCGTTTCGGCGCGGGACAACCCCTTTAACTAGTGTAAAGCGCTGAGAAGCAGGGCTAATTCTCCACCCACAGAGACTTGTAGACTTGAGAGGCTTTGAGCAAGGCCAGAAAAAAATGAACCAGTGTAAAGCGATGATACCAAGTAGTAATTTACTGTACACAGAGACTTGGGGATTTGAGAGACTCTGTTCAGGGCCAGAAAATCAGTTACGGTTCATTTCATCACTCCAAAGACTGGAGGAACCACAAAGAAATCCCACAGGCCAAGCTCGGCACAATTGCCATCACTCATGACCTTGGCCTCTCCACCCACCCTCAACAAACGCGGGCATAAGGTGGACTCGAATGCTAGTACTTCTGTGAAAGTCTCATTAAATCAGTTACGATTCCTTTCATCGCTCCAAAGACAACATGAAACATGAAGAAATTTTAATGGGCAAAGCAGGGCAATTCAATCTGTGTATGTGTCAGATAGCTGAACACCGCGCTGGGAAACCGTTGTGTAACAAGAGTTTAGACGAACCACTGGAAAATTGGTGGACCAAGAGTACAGGCGAACACCTGGAAACATTTGTTTAGCAAGAGTATAGGCGACGCCCGAAAAAAATAAAATAGTATGCTAAGAGTAAAGGTGTAGGCCTGAAAAAATAGTGTACCAAGAGTACAGGTGTACCCCTGAAAAATGTGTTTAGCCCTCCGAAAAAAAAAAAAAAAAGCAATAGTTTTTACAGAGCCGTTTTGCCCGTAGAAAAAGTGGCTGCTTAGCGTGATGTCATGCTGGTTTAGGAGAAGGTGGAAGAGGAGGAAGATCAGAGAAGGATAGACCAAGCTACTTCCCTCCATTTTTGGGGGTGATATAGGATGCATGGGTCTTTAGTTCCAGCTTAAATAATCTTTATGCTCCGCTGCTCCCCATCGGTGGATAAGAGAAGTCAGGGGAAATCCAGCCTTTGTTCATCTTAATGAGTGTAAGCCTGTTGGCGCTCTCAGTCGACAGGCGGGTACGCTTATCCGTGATACCAAACACCAAACACCCTCTCTGATAATATGCTAGCGGCAGGGCAGGCCAGCACCTCCAGGGCGTACAGCACCAGTTTGTGCCACGTGTCTATTGAACCAGTGTAAAGCACTGACATCCAGGCCTAATTCGCCGCCCACAGAGACTGGTAGATATGAGAGGCTCAATGCGGTGCTAGAAAAAAATTAAAGCAGTGTAAAGCACTGAAATCTATTCCTAATACACCGCCCACAGAGACTCGTAAAGTTGAGAGGCCTTGAGCTGGGCCAGAAAAAAATAACCCACTGTATAGCGCTGAGAACTAGGGCTAATTCAAAGCATGCATAGACTGGTAGATACAGTATGCTCCAATACAGCAACAACACTTAGAGCCTCCCAAAAACTAAATATAAACCCCTAGCAGTACACAGCATAAAACCTCTAACAGTGGGCAGAATACAGCTGGGATGCTTGGAAAAAAAAAATGGTGCACTACTGGTCCCAGCCAGCCAAAATGCTAAAGCACACAATAAGAGTAGTCCTAGAAAGGACTGTTGGGTTCATGTAGTCAGGATCCCTGCTTAACTGCTACCTAATCCCTACACTAACACTTTCCCAATCTCAGCAGCTCTATCCCTAAACTCTGCCAGCATGCATCTGAGGCGAGTCGCGGGTGGCAACAGTTTAAGTACTCAGCGTTCACCTGATCCGGCCAGCCACTCACTGCTGTAGATGCGCACGGGGTTGGAACGTCTCAGCAGGAAGTGGTAATGCCTCCCCTGCGTGTTTAGTGGCTAAAAAAAAAAAGAAAAATGGCACTAAACATGCAGGAGGGGGCATTAAAGTTTTTCGAGGAAAGGATGGGAAATCTTTGTGTGGTGGAAAGTGGGCCAGGTCCCACAATTAAGCCACAATGGGGACAAGAGCCTGCCACAAGAGGCGTCCACAGCACACACAAAAGTTTCTCTGTGCAGCCTTCAGCTGCCCTCATGCCACACGCTCGCTTCATAGCTACACCACCCTCATGCCTATTTATAATTGCGTCTGAGATGAGGAGGAACCGGGGGCACACACTGCAGAGGGTTGGCAGGGTCAGGCAGCAACCCTTTTTGAATTTCAATCCCGTGCCACCTCCGTCGCAAAATTGTCATTAGTCGCAAACGTGGGCATAAAGGGGACTCAGGTGCCAGACCAGCACTTCTACACATTTCCACAATGCAGCAATACTCTGCGTGGGAAGTATGTGAGCGGGCCCTGGGTCAGGCTTGGTCCCAGCCTCCATTTTGTGTGACCCAAGGTACCACCAATGACATAGCAGTGGGGACTCCATGTGTCCAGACACTACTCATTGTGTTTGGGTGTCGGGTACCTCATCGACAACGCAAGGGGAAAGCCATCTGCACTCTGCACCCTACCTAAGTCAGTCAGTGTCTTTGTGCCAGACAGGTAAATCACCGCTATGGGAAGTCTGTGTGCACCCACAGCATAGGTGAGTCCAAGGAATCCCAAGACATGAACCATGAATAAATCAGAGTGCCCAAACATGGCAGACTTTCACTGCACCGAGGGCATAGGCCTCTGCACAAACCCTCATCAATCGCAGGCATAGAGCGGACTCCGATGCTAGTACAGCAGTGAACGTCTCATTTAATTTGTTGCGGTTGCTTTCACCGTTCCAAAGACTGGATTAGCCAGGGCCAAGTTCCACGGGCCCAACCTGGCACAGTTGCATTTCCATCATGACATAGGCCTCTGCACAAACCCTCAGCAATGGCGGGCATAGAGCGGACTTCAATGCTAGTGCAGCTGTGAACGTCTTATTTGTGCAGTATCGCTCCTCTTGTTTGGCCCAAACCAGTGCCGCGGATAACTGTGGTAACGCGAGAGAAAATGCATGTTGGCCTCAGCCCACAATTCATGCCCTAGTCAGTCAGTCAGTGTTTTGGGGCCAGATAGGTAAAACACTGTGATGGGAAGACTCTGTGCACCAATGGTATAGACAGACCCCTGTAACATTCCAGTACCAAAAGTATGGGCAGACCCCTGTAACATTTCTGTAGCAGCAGTATAGGCAGACCCCTGTAACATTTCTGTAGTAGAAGTATAGGCAGACCCCAGTACCATTTCTGTAGTAACAGTATAGGCAGACCCCAGTAACATTTCTGTAGCAGAAGTATATGCGAACCCCTGAAACATTGGTGTACCATTAGTGTAGGCGAAGTCCGGAAAAAATAGTTAGATAACAATATAGGCGAAGGCCAGAAAAATTAGTGTAACAAGAGTACAAGTGTACCTCTGAAAATGTATCAACCGAGAGGCAGGTGAAACCCAGAAATATTTTTTTTAAAAGATACAGCTCGCCTGGAGGCAGCCCAGGGGGGTGGGGGTGGGGGTGGGGGAATGGTTTCTGGTAAAGTATCAATACTTTTGAAACATTGAACAATTGTAAAAACAAAAATGTAAGCATAACCTTTTGGGACGCAGAAAAAGTGGCAGTTCAGCGTGATGACATGTTGTTTCAGGGGGAGGAGGACTAATATCCGAGAGTGATTGACAAAGCTAATCCCCCTCTTTTTTTTCTGGTGACAGGGAATGCTTATTTATACGGTTGCAGCGAAAATAATCTTTAGGTACCGCTGCTTTCCGCCGGTGGAGAAGAGAAGTCTGGGGAAATTCAGGCTTTGTTCATCTTTATGAGTGTAAGCATGTCGGCACTGGCAGTTGACAGGCGGGTGCGCTTGTCCGTGATAATTCCCCCAGCTGCACTAAACACCCTCTCTGACAAGATGCTAGCAGCAGGGCAAGCTAGCACCTCCAGGGTGTACAGCGCAAGTTCGTGCCACGTGTGCAGCTTTGACACCCAATAGTTGTATGGAGCAGAGGCATCACATAGAACGGTGGTACGATCGGCTACGTACTCCCTCACCATCTTTTTACAGTGCTCCCTCCGACTTAGCCTTGACTGGGGAGTGGTGACACAGTCTTGCTGGGGAGCCATAAAGCTGTCAAAGGCCTTGGAGAGTGTTCCCCTGCCTGTGCTGTACATGCTGCCTGATCTCTGCGCCTCCCCTGCTATTTGGCCCTCGGAACTGCGCCTTCTGCTGCTAGCGCTGTCAGATGGGGAGTTTACCATCAGTTTGTCCACCAAGGCCCTGAGGTTTAGCATCACTCTCAAACCCCTTTCCTCTTCCGGGAATGAGAGTGGAAAGGTTCTCCTTATACTGTGGGTCGAGAAGGGTGTACACCCAGTGATCCGTAGTGGCCAGAATGCGTCTAACGCGAGGGTCACGAGAAAGGTATCCTAACATGAAGTCAGCCATGTGTGCCAGGGTACCTGTACACAACACATCGCTGTCCTCACCAGGAAGATCACTTTCTGGATCATCCTCCTCCTCCACAGGCCATACACGCTGAATAGATGAGCGGCAAGCAGGATGGGTACCCTCTGCACTAGGCCCAGCTGCCTCTTCACCCTCCTTTTCCTGAGGCTCCCCCCCTCCTCCCCCGCCTCCAAACCGCGCTGAGATATAGACATGAGGGTGCTCTGACTATCCAGTGACATTCTGTCTTCCCCCGTCTCCTGTTCCGACCGCAAAGCGTCAGCCTTTATGCTTTGCAGGGCACTTCTCAACAGGCATAGCAGAGGAATGGTGACGCTAATGATTGCAGCATCGCCGCTCACCATCTGGGTAGACTCCTCAAAGTTTCCAAGGACCTTGCAGATATCTGCCACCCAGGACCACTCCTCGGTAAAGAATTGGGGAGGCTGACTACCACTCCGCCGCCCATGTTGGAGTTGGTATTCCACTATTGCTCTACGTTGCTCATAGAGCCAGGCCAACATGTGCAGCGTAGAATTCCACCATGTGGGCACGTTGCACAGCAGTCGGTGCTCTGGCAGATAAAACCGATGTTGCAGGGTCCTCAGGGTGGCAGCGTCCATGGTGAACTTGCGGAAATGTGCGCAGACGAGCTGGTCAGGTCAGGCAAGTGAGGGTAGTTTTTAAGAAACCGCTGAACCACCAGATTGAAGATGTGGGCCAGGCATGGCACGTGTGAGAGGCTGCCGAGCTGCAGAGCCGCCACCAGGTTACGGCCATTGTCATACACGACCATGCCCGGTTAAAGGCTCAGCGGCGAAAGCCAGAGGTCGGTCTGCTCTGTCAGACCCTGTAAGAGTTTGTGGGCTGTGTGCCTCTTGTCACCTAGGCTGAGTAGTTTCAGCGCGGCCTGCTGACGCTTGCCTACCACTGTACTGCCGCGCCACGCCACACTGACTGCTGGCGACGTGCTGCTCACACTTCTTAAATGAGAGGTAGAGGTTGCGTAGGAGGAGGAGGAGGAGGAGGGGGAGGGTTTAGAGTAGGTGGCATAGACCGACGCAGATACAAGCACCGAGGTAGGACCCGCTATTCTGGGTGTGGGTAGGACGTGAGCGGTCCCAGGCTCTGACTCAGTCCCAGCCTCCACCAAATTCACCCAATGTGCCGTCAGGGAGATATAGTGGCCCTGCCCGCCAGTACTTGTCCACGTGTCCGTGGTTAAGTGGACCTTCCCAGTAACCGCGTTGGTGAGGGCACAATTTATGTTGCGGGAGACGTGCTGGTGTAGGGCTGGGACGGCACACCGGGAAAAATAGTGGCGACTGGGGACCGAGTAGCGCGGGACCGCCGCCACCATCGTGTTTTGGAAGCTTCCGTTTCCTCAAGCCTGTACGGCAGCATCTCTAGGCTGATTAATTTTGCAATATGCACGTTTACAGCTTGTGCGTACGGGTGCGTGGTAGCGTATTTGCGCTTTTGCTCCAACTCTTCTGCTAGTGACAGCTGAACGCTGTGCTGAGAGACATTGCTGGATGGGGTGGAGGACAGTGGAGCTGAGGGTGTGGGTGCAGGCCGGGAGCCGCATGTGCCTGTGTACTGAGCGGCGGGGTGGATCTGAGTGGCAGGTTGGGGCACAGGGGACGAGGCAGTGGTGTGACCCGGAGGCGGTGAACGACCTTCGTCCCACCTTGTGGGGTGCTTGGCCCTCATATGCCTGCACATGCTGGTGGTGGGTAGGCTGGTAGTGGTGGCTCCCTGGCTGATCTTGGCGCAACACAGGTTGCACACCACTGTTCACCGGTCGTCCGCGGTCTAACTGAAAAACATCCACACCTTTGAACACCTAGCCCTCTGCACGGAGGCTTGGCCGCGAGGGGGTGCTTTGGGAAACAGTTGGGGGATTCTTCGCTCTGGCCCTGCCTCTACCCCTGGCCACCCCACTGCTTCTTCCAACCTGTAGTGCTGCTGCACTTGCCTCCCCCTCTGAAGACCTGTCCTTAGTAGGCTTAGCAAACCAGGTAGGGTCAGTCACCTCATCGTCGAGCTGCTCTTCCTCAAAAACCTCTGTGCGCTCCTCTCTTGGACTTACTGCCCTTACTACTACCTCACTGATAGACAACTGTGTCTCATCATCATCATCATCATCCTCACCCACTGAAAGCTCTTGAGACAGTTGCCGGAAGTCCCCAGCCTCATCATCCAGACCCCGGGGACTTTCCAAAAGTTGGGCATCAGTCACAACAAACTCCTCAGGTGAGAGAGGAACCATTTTTTCCCACTCATGGCAGGGGCCCGAGAACAGTTCCTGGGAGTCTGCCTGCTCATCAGAATATGTCATTTTCATGGAGTGAGGAGGCTGGGAGAAAGGAGGAGTTGCAGCCAGAGGATTCAGAGTTGCAGTCCCTATCTGGGAGTAGTGGACTGCGTAGAAGACTGGGCGGTCGATACATTGCTGGATGCACTTTCTGCCCATTACGACAGGACCTGCTCACACTGCTCTGTTTGTAATAAAGGTCTACCACATGGACCCATAAATTGTGATATGAAGCTGGGGACCCCAGAAACTTGCCTCTCTCCTAATCCCGCAGCAGCCGGCTGTGATTCACCTGGGCCAGGAACTCGGCCTGTGCCCACACCCTCACTTGGATGTCCGCGCCCACCTCCTCAACCCTTACACCTACTCCTCATCATGGCGGATTACGAATAAAGCAGGGGCGAAATAAATTACCCAACTGTACAGCACAGGCAACTTGGTCTTAATTCACCGCAGACAGAGACTTGTAGATAGCGGAGGCTCTTTTCTGTGGCTTGAAAAAAGTAACCCGCTGTCTTGCGCTGGTACCTAGGGGTAATTTACTGCTCGCAGAGACTTGTAGATAATAGAGGCTGTGTGGAGGGGGAGAAGACTGTAAAGCCAGTGGAGAGTGCTGGTAACTGCGGCGATCTCAACCCCACCAAGGAAAGGGTATTATGAGAAGCTCTGCACAGCGGCTGAGCTGAAGTACTTCGCAATAGCCCGGTAATATTACAGTACTGTTTATCGTGAGAGTGGTATTTTACTGCACACTCCAGCCAGAAAAAAAGAACACGGCAGGCTGCAAACAGGCCTAGCTGTGTAATACTAAAATGGAAGCACTACAACGCCCATCATCCACCCAGTAAAATGCACACGGTCAGATGTAGCCCTAAGAAGGACCGTTGGGGTTCTTGAAGACAGTGTGAGGGTATATGTATATATTGCCATATCTTTTTTATGCTTTTATACTTGTATGCAAGTTCTATTCAATTCCAAATGAGAAAAAACTTAATCTGTCGCCTTACATCAGATATTCCAAGGGCTTGGAAGGCGAAGACAAAATGTATCTTAAACACCGCAAAGAAGAATCGGACACGAAGGCCGCGTGCTTGGCTGTTTTCCCAGAGGCGCCATATCTAGATAACGACTGTTCAACTACGTATATAACTTTCACTGTCTCAGGCCGGAAATCCGGACTTTACATATATGGTTATGCGGTGAATTTGAGCCAATGAGACCATTACCCATTCCTAGTGATGTGACCAAAGGGTATAAGACCCCATGTAATCTGTAATAAAGCGCGCAGTCATGTCCCCGTGTGAGGAACTATACCAGACCTCCGTGTGTGGTGTCTCTTCTTTTTTTTTTTTTTAATCCAATTTTTATTGACATTTTGAATTTTTCAACAATCAGAAAACAGACAATAAGATAACGTCTCAAGTGGCATGAAAGTAAAATTACATACGTGCATAAGAGATCAAATGAAAATGCACAACGCTCGTTATTAGTTTAGAGACGATCACAACAACAAAGTGGCAAGAGCCGCTAGGGGAGACATATCACTCTTCAGGGTGGCCGCCCTGTCCGGGATGCCACCGAAGAACATCAAGATTAACTTCAAACACAGGATGACAGGTACAGTAGGTAACGAAACAAAGGGGGAAGGTTAGGGGGGGAATGGAGGGGGGGAGGGGGGAATAGTCTCGTGCTTCATCTATCTCTGCGAATGATGAGAATCCGAACGAAGAAGACTAAGACGGCTGGGGGTATAGCCTACGAGTCGTACGGGCTAAGCCGAAGGGTCTCTATGTAATAGGCGGGGAGAACATGAAACAAGGCTCAACATGGTGAAGGATGGTCGGGTGTCCCTCCCAAAAACACTCGGAGGGTCCAGTTATTTTATCACAGAGCTGTCCTGATAGAACGCCATGGGCTCCAGGTTTCTAGGTATTTCTCATGGGAACCTCTGGCGTAGCTAGTCAACTCCTCCAGGCTCGATAGGAGATCCACCCTCTCTCTCCACTTAACCAGGGAAGGGGGGTCCTTACTACGCCAGAGAAGGGGGATGAGAGACTTAGCAACATCAATTAAGTGTGCTATTAATTTGTGTTTCTGCGGATGGAAGGTAGCTGACGGCTTCTACAGTAATACCACCTCAGGGGAAAGGACTAACCCTGGAGCAAGTTTGCTCAGCACGCATCCCACACCTTTCCAGAAAGGAGTCAGCACCGGGCACTCCCACCACAGATGTAGATATGAACCCGTTGCGGAGTCGCACCTCCAGCAGGAGTTCTGAGATGTAAGTTTGTGGTCCGAGAGCCACTGGGGAGTTCTATACCATCTAGATAGCAACTTATAATGTGATTCCTGCGAAGTGACGCAGAGGGAGGTGCCAAATGAGTTTCTGAGTATGACCCTCATGTCGCTCTCCGAAAGGGAGATCTTGAGCTCCTTCTCCCAGGAGGTGATGAACACTGGTTAAGAGTTGTGTGGTGGTGAGACAAACTGTTTACGGATGACAGCCAGTTTCCTCTTGGAAACGTTTTTGTCGTTAAGAGATTTCTCAAAATTAGTTAGAGGTCTGGTCGACCTATGCAGATACAAAAAATTTATCATGATATGTGTAATATGTGCTGTCATTAGAAAAGGTAGCTTATGTCCGGGTAATAGTCCCCCCAGAATATCCGAGGGGGGCAAGTGAGCCCTCGTCTGTAAGTCTGATATTTTTTTATCGGACAAAATCTGCCAGTTGCCAGCAGAACAGACCCACTGTCATGTGTAAAGCGTTTAAAGGGGTGAGAGGAGAGGGGGTGGGGGCCAACTCCCCCCCCCCCAGCCTAAACCAGGCCTCCATAGCTCCCTTCAGTAGGGGACTGACCTTTCCCCGTCTCTGTAAGATCTGCTTAGGAAACCATAAATCCTGAAGGAGGGTGGGGCCGTAAGAGGCCAGTGCGAGGTCATGCACTAGCTGGTCTTTGATTGGATGTACTAGCTCCATCCAATGACTTAGTTGGGTCGACAAGTATATGTCTCTTGGGTTAGGCAAGTCTATACCTCCATCTGTCCTTCTCCTTTCTAGCAAACTGTGGGCTATTCTCGGTCTTCTGCCCCTCCAAACATAGTTCAAGACAATTGAGCGCAAAGACTTGAAAAAAGACTTGGGAATGTAGATTCGGAGAAGTCGCATTTTGTATAAAAAAATTGGCATGACGTAAGATTGAAAAATGTTTTTTCTCCCTAACCATGAAAGGAAAGGGAAGTCATATGAATGCAGCAAGTTTCTTATCTTAGGCAGGAGAGGAGAAAAATTGGCCGAGAACAGATCCTCTGCTTTTTTAGTCAGTCGTATACCCAGGAATTCAATGTCTGCTGTTGCCCATGAGAAAGGTGAATTTGTCTTCAGTGCCCGACTGCGGTTAGATGAGATCGAGACACTCAGGACCTTTGACTTTGAATAATTTATTTTGAAATTAGATAAGGTCTCGAATTCCTCTAAGAGAGTGGTGAGGCGCGGCAGACCCTCCTCTGGGTTCGTGACTAGAAAGACAATGTCGTCTGCGTAAGCTGCCAGTGAGAGGGTCCTCCGGCCAACTTTTAGACCCCGGATACCTGAATCTAATCGGATCTTCTGTAAGAACGGCTCTAGGGCAAGGATAAATAGCGAGGGAGATAGGGGGCACCCCTGCCGTGTGCCGTTACTGATATTAAAGGGGGGCGAAAGGATTTAATTTATTTTAAGTCTGGCATACGGGGCGGCATAGAGAGAAAAAATGGCGGTAATGAAGGTGGGAGGTATTTTGAATTGGGAGAGAACAGTTTGCATGTATAGCCAATTGACTCGGTCAAAGGCTTTTTCAGTGTCAGAGCCGACCAAAGCCAAAGGGATGTTTAATGTTTGCGCGTGTCTTATTGCATGTAGAAGTCTGATACAGTTATCTTTACCTTCTCTGCCCCTGACGAAACCAGTCTGCTCCTCGTTTACTAGGGATGGGATATACCTTTCCAATCTTTTAGCGAGAAGTTTAGCCCACATCTTCACGTCAAAATTAATTAGAGATATAGGCCTGTGACTTCCGCAAGCTTCAGGGTCTTTATTCTCCTTATGTATTAATGTACTGTGCGCTTCTTGCGCTTGTTTGGGCAGTGAATCTCCCTGGAGTAGGGAGTTAAATAGTTCCGTTAAATGAGGAGTCAGACATGATTTAAAGGCTTTGTAATATGCGGCAGGTAGTCCATCGGGGCCGGGACTTTTACCCGAAGGGGATGAAGTCAGGAGGTCCTCTACCTCTTGAGAAGAAACTGGTCTCGTCAGGGCTACAGCTGCATCCTCGTCTAGACAAGGGAGGTCCAACTCGCTCAAAAAAGCCTGAATCTGTGTGTGCGCTATCTGTCTCTCTTCCTGGGTGAGGGATTGGCGAATATTATACAATTGGGAGTAGTAGGCTTGGAATTCCGCTGCTATGTCCACAGAGGATGTGACGGTACCGCCCATGTTGGTCTTTAATGAACTAATGAAATTTCTTTTCTGAGCTTTTTTGATAAGAGCAGAGGTCCACTTACTCCCTCTATTGCCCTGTACATAAACTGTTTTTTGTAAATGTAGGTGTTTTTTATTGTACTTTGAATCGAGGTCTCTTTTCAGCTCCTTCCTGAGGCTAATTAATTTGTCTAATGAGGCCTTGCATTGAGAGCTTTTTACGGCTTGTTCTAGTTTAGTAATTTGCTGGAGCTTTTCATCTGTCTGTTTTTGTTGCCTTTTTTTAATTCTAGAGCTTAGCGCAATTAATAAGCCCCTTGCGTAGGCCTTGTGAGCTTCCCATGTCATTGGGATTGAAACCTCTGGAGATTTATTTAGTTGGAAGAATTCTTCTAATCGGGACCGAAGATATTGTTTATCCTCTTCTGCGTCCAGAAGCGAGGGGTTTAATTTCCATCTCCATTCACGAGGAGAAGGTGGGATGAGGTCTATGCTGATGTGAAGTGGAGCATGGTCCGAAATTAAGATGGGGTCTATTTTAGCACCGTTGACGGTGTTTAATAGGGACAAGGAAATAAAAAGATAGTCGAGGCGTTGAAAGGAGAGGTGTACATGAGAATAAAAGGTAAAATCCTTCGTGGACGGGTTGAAATGCCTCCAAGCATCTACCAAACCCAACTCCGAGAGACTGCGGTACAGTCTTCTAAGTTTAGTCTGAGAGATGTGGGACCTTCCGGTCGATGAATCGAGAATGGGACTTAGAGTCAAATTTAGATCACCTCCCAGGAGAATTGGGCCCTCTGTGAAATGCTTTAAGGTCTCGAGGTGTCCCAGCAACCAGGGCACCTGCCCCGCGTTTGGAGCGTACAAATTAGCAATCGTCACTTTTTGGTTTAGAAGTTTGCCTCTTAAAAAGAGGACCCTTCCCTCTTCATCTGAGTGTTGGGCTTCACAAGTAAAAGTTACCGAATGATGGAATAATACAGAAACTCCCCTAGCGGCGGATGTCGGATGCGTGCTGTGGTATGCCTGCGTGAAATGTTTTCCAGGGAGTGATAAATGTCTATTTCCCCTGAAGTGGGTTTCCTGTAGGAATGCAATTTTAGTACCGTACCTTCTCAGCAGCAACGCTATGTGATGCCTTTTGGATGGGGAATTCAGTCCTTTCACGTTCTACGTGGTCCATTTCAGTGGTTCATTCATGCTAATGTAAACTCTAGCACACCTGACTCTGGATAGCGTGGAAAAAGAGAAGCGTCAGTCGTAGGCAGGTAAAAGACTACTACACCTCCCGCGTTGGGATTCACCTAACTGGGTACCCGAGACTGATGGGTGGAGGGAAGGGGGAGGGAAGAAGGGGAGCACCTGGGACGAGCCGGGGGGGGGGGGGGGGGGACTTACTTAACAGAGACAGAAGGGAGGGAGGTAGACTATAAAACACGTATAAACGAGAGAACTAGGCTATTCCCTCCAGATGGAGAGAACTGCAGGGTCTCACGTCGACTGGGTCGTCTATTCGTGAGAAAGTGGAGGGGGTAAGATGGGTGTGAGGCGGGTTGGTCGACCCTTATTCAGATAAGGACCGATCAACTATGGACAGCCTGAACTGCAGGGGTCCAACAGGGTCCTTTAGAAAGGACAGCCGTAAAGGGGGGTATAAGGTCTTGGATCCCATCCCGAGTTAGACAAGAGAGGGATGCAATAGTAGCGGAGGAGTCAACTATAACATGATAAACATATAAAAAATAACATGCTGCGTCACTATATAGTGACTATACAAAACCGTTTCGGTGAGGACGAGGTCGGTCGGGAGCCGGGAAGCTTGAAACTCCGGCTTGGGTCAACACGGGCGCTTTCTTAATGGCGCATGACCAGGCCGTATGTGTATAGCCTGTAAAAAGGCAAACGATAACAGTAACATACGGGAGCTTCAAGTGTCCTCGTTGTTGATGGTTTCCTTTGCCTTCTTTCGCTTCCCTCTAGGAGACTTTGCATTAGAGGCTGGTTGCCAAGCATCAGGCTGAGGGAGTTTTGGCAGATTCGGGAACCCTGGAAGCGGGAGCCAACACGGCAGGTCGAGAGGTGGTATATCCAGCAGGGGCCAGGCTTTGTGCAGATCCTCTGGGGTTCTTATAGAGAGCCTGCACCCACCTACGGTAATCCCAAGTCGAAAAGGGAACAGCCAGGCGTAACGTAAGTCTTTAGCCCTAAGGGCTTCAAGTAACGGTCGTAGGAGTCTCCTCTTGTTCAGAGTTGAGGGCGCTAGGTCCTGATAGAACTGCAGTGCGTGCCCTCCAAACTTTAATCCTTTGTGTCCTCTCGCAGAATTTAAAATAGCCAGGGTATCTTGGTGAGAGAACATTTTACAAATAATGTCCCTGGGAGGTTCATTTGTGGGAGGAGGGGGTCTAAGTGCCCTGTGAATGCGCTCTATACCCATATGTAGAGCTTTCTCAGGTCCTAGAAGAAGTTTGAAGATTTCAGCTCCTACCTTAAGGAGGGAGTCCGCCTCGTATGACTCGGGGAGCCCCTTTATGCGAACGTTGCATCGCCTGTTTTGGTTTTCTAAGTCTTCCTGGGCAATTATGGCGCGGTTCAGGTGCTCGTGTTGTTCTTTCAACACTTGCGTCAGAGCACGGGCGTGAGAAGTGATGGCGGAGGAAGAAACCTCCAAGTCTTCAACCCTGCGCCCCAGATGTTTCACATCCTCCTTTATTTCAGATAGGTCTGATATTAGGGGCTTCAGGGCGTCAGCAAGAAGCTGCTTTATAAAGCCTTTTGAAATGGCTTTGTTATCTTCCTCTTCTTCAGATGAGGACTCCCCTCCCCTTCTCCTTACTATGAGCCGGTGCAGCAGCCTCGTGGGACGGCGCCATCTTGGCCGGCTGGCGCGGTGACCGCGAGTCCCGTTCTTTTAAGAAGCGCTGCATCCCGACCTGGTTCTTCAGCGCCCGCAGTGTGCTCAGCTGCTCTGCGCTCCTCTCCTTCCCCGTTTTCGGCATGTCTGCTGTGAAGAGCTTATGATAGGACCCTGTGGGGACACCTCGCAGTCGGAGCGCTGGACTCAGGCAGCCATCACGCTCGGAGGTCAGGCTCCGCCCCCCGTGTGGTGTCTCTTCTTTACCGCCGGCAGCGGGGCATTGGAGTGGACCTGATTGGTGCTGTACGCAGAATTTTCCCTGACAAATGGCGCCCAACAAGGTGGGGCGGTAAAACCGGAGCCGTGCAGCCCTGTCTACCCGGATCTACGCCACGGGGAAGCCGTCCTGCTGCAAACCGAGCCTGATCAACTCACAGAACTCAAGGTAAGACCGGCATATATTTATGTTGTGCTTTACACTGAGAGTCTTGCAGCAGGAGGGACTATCTGTGTTTTGTGACCGGACGGCTTGGGTTAAGAGTTCTACACGGTAACTTGTGGGTTTCAGGTTTGCCGTCACGGACCACTGACCGTGATAAGCGCACCAATTGCTCACCCAGAAACTAGTCTGTAGTCTATTTGTACTTTGAAGTCCGTAGTGTTTTAATGATAGTGAAGGTTGTTTGTTGTATCTGCAGAATTTTTTTTTCTCTTTTTCTTTTCATTTGGTCTCACAGACGAAGGAACCCTTTGTTTTAGTTTAGTTAGTTGTTGATGGTTTAGCTGAGAGGGATGCACTCTTTGGGACTGGTTCCATAGAAGAAGATGCCTTCGGTTGTTTTGCCGTATATAAGGGGCTAACGATTCGGGTCAGAAGGATGCACTCTATGGAGCGTGTTATTATTGTTATTATTATTGTTCTAATATGCGTAAGATCTTATTAAAGAAGACGGATCCCCTTATGGGCCGCCGCCGTGCGGATCAATTGGTGGAGGAGAGACAAGGGTCCCAATTTGTAAACTGTAAGAAAACTCTTATGAAAATGTGTGACATTGACCCACACGGTAGATTACAATATGGGGACTGGGAGGAGGTCTTTAGGACCAAGAAGGGCGCCTTGGAAGACCAAGGGTTGCTAGAAAGTGCTGAAGTGAGAAGGAGAGAGACAGTCAGAGAAAGTTAAGTATGTACACATTATTTGTTTAAAGGTGTATAATACTAGGTGGAGATATATATATATATATATATATATATATATATATATATATATATATATATATATATATATATATATATATATATATATATATATATATATATATATATATATATATATATATATATATATATATATATATATATATATATATATATATATATATATATGTGTTTGTGCTCGTTACTCGTGCTCGTTACTCGGGTCGAAATTTCCGCGATGCTCGAGGGTTCGTTTCGAATAACGAACCCCATTGAAGTCAATGAGCGACCCGAGCATTTTTGTATATCGCCGATGCTCGCTAAGGTTTCCATTTGTGAAAATCTGGGCAATTCAAGAAAGTGATGGGAACGACACAGCAACGGATAGGGCAGGCGAGGAGCTACATGTTGGGCTGCATCTCCAGTTCCCAGGTCCCACTATTAAGCCACAATAGCGGCAAGAGTGCCCCCCCCCTCCCAACAAGTTTTACTTCTGAAAAGCCCTCATTAGCAAGGCATACCTTAGCTAAGCACCACACTACCTCCAACAAAGCACAATCACTGCCTGCATGACACTCCACTGCCACTTCTCCTGGGTTACATGCTGACCAACCGCCCCCCCTCCCCCCCCACAGCGCACACCAAAGTGTCCCTGCGCAGCCTTCAGCTGCCCTCATGCCACACCACCCTCATGTCTATTTATAAGTGCGTCTGCCATGAGGAGGTACCGCAGGCACACACTGCAGAGGGTTGGCACGGCTAGGCAGCGACCCTCTTTAAAAGGGGCGGGGCGATGGCCCACAATGCTGTACAGAAGCAATGAGAAATATAATCCTGTGCCACCGCCATCAGGAGCTGCACACGTGGGCATAGCAATGGGGAACCCATGTGCCACACACTATTCATTCTGTCAAGGTGTCTGCATGCCCCAGTCAGACCGCGTTTTTTTATAAATAGTCCCAGGCAGGTACAACTCCGCAATGGGAATTCCGTGTGCACCCACAGCATGGGTGGGTGCCAAGAAGCCACCGGCGGTACATAAATATATCCCATTGCATTGCCCATCACAGCTGAGGTAATGTCATGTTTAATGCAGGTGGGCTTCGGCCCACACTGCATTCCCCAGTCAGACTGGGGTTCTTTAGAAGTGGACAGATGTAGTTACAACTCTGTGTGGACCGACAGCATGGGTGGGTGCCAGGAAGCCACCGGCGGTACATAAATATATCCCATTGCATTGCCCATCACAGCTGAGGTAACGTCAGATTAAATGCAAGTGGGCTTCAGCCCACACTGCATGCCCCAGTCTGACCGGGGTTTTTAATACATAGACACTGGCAGGTACAAATCCCTAATGTGAAGTCCGTGTGGACAACCAAGAGGGCAGGTGAAACCCATTAATCGCTTTGGTTAATGTGGCTTAATTGGTAACTAGGCCTGGAGGCAGCCCAGTTTAAATAAAAATTGGTTCAGGTGAAAGTTTCAACGCTTTAATGAGCATTGAAACGTATAAAAATTGTTTAGAAAAATTATATGAGTGAGCCTTGTGGGCCTAAGAAAAATTGCCCGGTCGGCGTGGTTACGTGATGTTTCAGGAGGAGGAGCAGGAGGAGGAGGATGAATATTATACACAGATAGATGCAGCGAAAAGGTCCCCGTTTTTGATGGTGATAGAGAACGATGCTTCCATCCGCGGGTGCAGCCTACGTATTGTTTAGGTATCGCTGCTGTCCGCTGGTGGAGAAGAGAAGTCTGGGGAAATCCAGGCTTTGTTCATCTTGATGAGTGTAAGCCTGTCGACACTGTCGGTTGGCAGGTGGGTACGCTTTTCCGTGATGATTCCCCCAGCCACACTAAACACACTCTCTGACAAGACGCTAGCCGCAGGACAAGCAAGCACCTCCAGGGCATACAGCGCGGGTTCAGGCCACGTGTCCAGCTTCAACACCCAGTAGTTGTAGGGGGCAGAGGCGTCACCGAGGACGGTCGTGCGATCGGCTACATACTCCCTCACCATCCTTTTATAGTGCTCTCGCCAACTCAGCCTTGACTGGGGACCGATGACACAGTCTTGCTGGGGAGCCAGAAAGCTGTCAAAGGCCTTGGAGAATGGTCCCCTGCCTGCGCTGTACATGCTGCCTGATCTCTGCGCCTCCCCTGCTACCTGGCCCTCGGAACTGCGCCTTCGGCCACTAGCGCTGTCGGATGGGAAGTTTACCATCAGTTTGTCCACCAGCGCCCTGTGGTATAGCATCATTCTCGAACCCCTTTCCTCTTCGGGAATGAGAGTGGAAAGGTTCTCCTTATACCGTGGGTCGAGCAGTGTGTACACCCAGTAATCTGTAGTGGCCAGAATGCGTGTAACGCGAGGGTCACGAGAAAGGCATCCTAACATGAAGTCAGCCATGTGTGCCAGGGTACCTGTACGCAACACATGGCTGTCCTCACTAGGAAGATCACTTTCAGGATCCTCCTCCTCCTCTGGCCATACATGCTGAAAGGATGACAGGCAAGCAGCATGTGTACCCTCAGCAGTGGGCCAAGCTATCTCTTCCGACTCTTGCTCATGCTCCTCCCCCTCCTCCTCCTCCTCAACGCGCTGAAATATAGACATGAGGGTGCTCTGACTATCCAGCGACATACTGTCTTCCCCCGCCTCCGTTTCCGAGTGCAAAGCGTCTGCCTTTATGCTTTGCAGGGAACTTCTCAAGAGACATAGCAGAGAAATGGTGACGCTAATGATTGCAACATCGCCGCTCACCATCTGGGTAGACTCCTCAAAGTTTCCAAGGACCTGGCAGATGTCTGCCAACCAGGCCCACTCTTCTAAAAAGAATTGAGGAGGCTGACTCCCACTACGCCGCCCATGTTGGAGTTGGTATTCCACTATAGCTCTACGCTGCTCATAGAGCCTGGCCAACATGTGGAGAGTAGAGTTCCACCGTGTGGGCACGTCGCACAGCAGTCGGTGCACTGGCAGATTAAACCAATGTTGTAGGGTGGCAGCGTCCGTCTTGGACTTGCGGAATTGTGCGCTGAGCCGGCGCACCTTTCCGAGCAGGTCTGACAAGCGTGGGTAGCTTTTCAGAAAGCGCTGAACCACCAAATTAAAGACGTGGGCCAGGCATGGCACGTGCGTGAGGCTGCCGAGCTGCAGAGCCGCCACCAGGTTACGGCCGTTGTCACACACGACCATGCCCGGTTGGAGGCTCAGCGGCGCAAGCCAGCGGTCGGTCTGCTCTGTCAGACCCTGCAGCAGTTTGTGGGCCGTGTGCCTCTTCTCTCCTAAGCTGAGTAGTTTCAGCACGGCCTGCTGACGCTTGCCCACCGCTGTGCTGCCACGCCGCGCGACACCGACTGCTGGCGACGTGCTGCTGCTGACACATCTTGATTGCGAGACAGAGGTTGCGTAGGAGGAGGGTGGTTTAGTGGAGGAAGCATACACCACCGCAGATACCACAACCGAGCTGTGGCACGAAATTCGGGGGGTGGGTAGGACGTGAGCGGTCCCAGGCTCTGACTCTGTCCCAGCCTCCACTAAATTCACCCAATGTGCCGTCAGGGAGATATAGTGGCCCTGCCCGCCTGTGCTTGTCCACGTGTCTGTTGTTAAGTGGACCTTGGCAGTAACCGCGTTGGTGAGGGCGCGTACAATGTTGCGGGAGACGTGGTCGTGCAGGGCTGGGACGGTACATCGGGAAAACGGCAGCATCTCCAGGCTGATCAATTTGGCAATGTGCACGTTTAACGCTTGAGCGTGTGGGTGTGTGGCGGCGTACTTGCGCTCACGCTCAAACAGTGGCGCTAGTGACGTCTGCACGCTGCGCTGAGAGACATTGCCGGATGGGGCCGAGGGCAGCGGAGGTGAGGGTGTGGGTGCAGGCCAGGAGACAGTAGTGCCTGTGTACTCAGAGGGGGGTTCGATCTCAGTGGCAGGTTGGGGCACAGGGGTAGAGGCAGTGGTGCAAACCGGAGGCGGTGAACGGCCTTCGTCCCACCTTGTGGGGTGCTTGGCCATCATATGCCTGCGCATGCTGGTGGTGGTGGCTCCCCAGCTGATCTTGGCGCGACAAAGGTTGCACACCACTGTTCGACAGTCGTCAGGCGTCTATGTGAAAAACTGCCACACCGTTGAGCACCTTGACCTCTGCAGGGTGGCATGGCGCGAGGGGGCGCTTTGGGAAACATTTGGTGGATTATTCGGTCTGACCCTGCCTCTACACCTGGCCACCGCACTGGCTCGGCCTGTGCCCACACCCTGACTTGGGCCTCCGCGTCCTCGCCCGCGTCCACGTCCTATAGGCCTACCCCTACCCATCAGCATGGTGTATTACCAGTAGTGCAGAAACAGAACGCTGTGATTAAATGTGCCGCTTATTGGCCTGTGGTTGGAGGCTGACTTCGCTTACGGAGTGCACAGCAGAGCCAGGAAATAATTTTGCGCAAGCCTGCTGTAACACTTAGCTGGCTGCGTATGAATTTGGACAACTACCCTCACCAGAGACCCAGTACACTGAGGGCGGTCACAGGCAGCCCAAATAGAATTTTTTTCACAAAAGTTTGCGGAAAGGCCCACTGCCTATATTCACAAAATATGTCTTCTGTCCCTGCCTCAGCAGCACTACTGTCCCTGGAGTATGTCAAATAACTGCAGAGTGTTGCACTGTGGACTGTAATACAGCGCTGATGTAACAGCCAACACAGAGCCAGGAAATAATTTTGCACAAGCCTGCTGTAACACTTAGCTGGCTGCGTATGAATTAGGAGGACAACTACCCCCAGCAGAGACCCAGTACACAGAGGACGGTCACAGGCAGCCCAAATAGATGTTTTTTACCAAATGTTTTTGGAAAGGCCCACTGCCTATATACACTAAATATGTCTTCTGTCCCTGCCTCACCACCACTACTGGCCCTGGACTATGTATAATTACTGCAGGGCGCAATGCTCTGCACGGCCCATATACAAAAAAAAAAAAAGTGCAACACTGCAAAAAGCAGCCTCCACACTACTGCACACGGTTAGATGTGGCCCTAAGAAGGACCGTTGGGGTTCTTGAAGCCTAAAATACTCCTAACACTCTCGCTAAAGCAACTCCAGCTTCAGCAGCACTTTCCCTAAGCTATGTCAGAATGCATCTGAGGCGAGCCGCGGGAGGGGCAGATTTAAATACTCGGGTGACACCTGATCTCCCCAGCCACTCACTGCAGGGGGGTGGTATAGGGCTTGAACGTCGCAGGGGGAAGTTGTAATGCCTTCCCTGTCTTTCTATTGGCCAGACAAGCGCGCTAACGTCTCAGAGATGAAAGTGAAAGTAACTCGAACATCGCGTGGTACTCGTTTTGAATAACGAGCATCTCGAACACGCTAATACTCGAACGAGTATCAAGCTCGGACGAGTACGTTCGCTCATCTCTACTGAGCTCGCTTTTACTGGGAGAAGGATTGTTTACTTGAAGCTGCAGCTTGTGTCTAGGTTTCCAAGATCAAGAAGATAACAGCGAGAGAGAATGCAATACTAACCCTGAAAACTATCTTTGCTTGCTTAAAATGAATTGAAATTAATTTAATTAATTATACTGTTTTACAAGGCAGGAAATATAGCAATTTCTAAGGTATATTCTTACTGGGTTCTGACCACAAATGGACACGTCTTGGTCTCTTTCATACATGTAAGAAAGTTATACCCCACTCACATCCTGTGGGGGCTTTTAAGAATACAGGGGTTGACAATGCAGAACATGTTGCATTGTCAGAAGGTCCCAGCATATGTGTTAATTATGAGTTCAAATGCAGGGAATAGTTAAACTAAAACAACTCTGTTCAGTCAGTGAATGCATATTCGGAGAGATAACAGTTATTTTGCAAAGGTGGGTGCTTTCAGCTCAGGGTCACAGAGAAGGAAAGGCAGGGGGGCTGATAGATACCCACGCATTCTAAAATACTTCAGCGTTTAATATAACATATAATAGCTTCAGTAGATAAGAAAGATAGAATGTCTCAGTCACTCAGCAATTTTTTTTCACATAATTTGTCAAAAATAGCGCTCATTCACAATCTCATCTCAATAGAATCATGTACTTTATAACATTATAGCACTCACCTCAATGTTTTTCAACTGATGTATGTTTGTTTGTCAAACTTTTTTTGTTTGTGCATCTGTATGTACTGGTACACCTTCAATGGGGGGGGGGGGGGGTGACGGGGCAGACTTGAGCGCATGGATGGATGAGAGTTAGTGACCCATGTTCAGGCTGTGATGAATGTAAAATGTGTGATGCAGATATTGACTGGGGATAAAAGTCCCCCCCCCCCCCCCATGCATAAGACTTTACTTGGTTGTGATGTGGACGTGCGGACTGTAAAGCTTAAATGAAGTTGTGAAAAAAGACGCAAGCAGCCAATATCGAAGGGGTGGAGCTAGATGATGTAAAGGATGTAATGTTTCATCCCTCTTGTCCACAAGGGAGGGGGTGAGGATCTTGAGCAGCTAGTTAAATTTTTTTTTTTTTTTTTTCTATCTCTCAAATTTGATAAGACATTGCAGGCAGGATCAGATTAATAATGAATTTGCTTAAATGATATCACATTTCCAATATTAATAGGTGTTTGTAGATTATTCTGCCCTGATGTAACTCATGTCTCTGTTATTGGTGCTAACATCTTACAGGTCTTATCTGCATCCATCAAATCTTTTTACAATGTTGTAATACCTTAAACCCGGCTACTCTTCTTACAATTGAGTACCCTGGTTCAAAGGGGGGGAGGAGAAGGCATAGGTGATCTAGGTATTGCAAATCAGCCATTTTTAAATTTTTTGCAACAAGATTCTGATCTTTTTGAAATAGAATATCAGCAGGATTGTCTAGCATTGATGCAACAAGAAAATGTAAGTTTTAAAAAGTTACTGAAACCCTTGTTAACAATGTATATTTTGAGTTGTTTTTTATAGATGGTACCAAGGGTGATGGACGACTCCACACTGGATATGCAGTGGTCACACAACAAGATGTCCTAAAAGCAGAATGCCTCTGCATGTCTCAGCACAAGAAGCGGAACTGCAGGCCCTCACTGAGGCGTGTAGAGTGGTAGAAGGTAAGACATCAACCATTTACACTGACTCCCGGTATACATTTGGCATAGCTCATGATTACGGCCCAACATGGAAGGCCAGACAGTTTTTTACCTCAACATGACAGCAAATTAAGAATGGTGCAGCGGTGCAGAGTCTCACGGAGGCCCTACGTCTACCTAACAAAGTGAAGAGCTCACACCAATTCCGACACCAGAGAAGCAAGAGGAAACGTCATTACAGACCACACAGCAAAGGCAGCGGCCCTGAAGCCGTGAAAGAAAAGAAGAATTTGACTAACAACTGTGGACTTTGACAAAACTTTGAACTTTGATAAAAACATTGGACTCTGCTAAAAACTTGTACTTTGATATGCTTAAGACTTTACAGTTACAAGCCAGCAAGGAAGAAAAGGAAAAATTGACTAAAAAGGGACGGCGTATGGTGAACAGTCAACAAAACTTGCCTACCACGGTCCCTGTGCCCCATGATGGCCCAGCTGACGCATGGAAATACGCACCTCTCAATGCAGCAATGATGTTGACGCTTGAACAAGGACGGGTGGCTCCTGGGTTTTCTCTAACTGCTGCATCATTTGTCCAATTTTGCATGATCTTTGCCGTAAGCAACAGGGCAGAAGTAAATTTGCCAGATCACACTTGCCGGGGTTACTCTACCCATTTCAGGGATTGCAAATTGGCTACACTCAGCTCCCACTTGTTGGGAAGTATGAATATGTGCTTGTTGTTGTTGATGATTTCTTTTCAGGTCGGAGACCTACCCTGTTGCAAAGGTAAATAGGCGGGTGGCCGCACAGAGGCTCATGAATGAGGTAATCTGCAGATATGGGATACTGGAAGTGATTGAGTCAAACAAAGGTACACACTTCACAGGTGAAATAATGCAACACATCACGTCTGCTTTAGGTATATCCCAGGCTTTTCACACACCCTACCATCCACGGAGTTGTGGGAAAGTAGATACAAAAGGCAATGGAGGAAATGGGCAAATCTTGAATTGAGTGTCTTCTATTAGTTTTTCATTTTTCTCCGGAGGGTACATGCCACAGTAGCAGAGTTTGGGGAATGGTTTTCCTGTTGATTTTGTCATAGGTCTCTCCAAGGAATTGTCAATAATGCATTCTGCAGTCTCTGCTTCTCTCCCAGGTCCTACAGATGAGTGTCACAATCTGAAACCAGGTGACAGGGTCTATGTGAAAAAGTTTGAGAGAGAAACCCTGTTTGAATGCCCCTACCAGATGCTGCTCACCACCCCAACTGCAGTCAAGCTCGAAGGAAAGCCCACTGGGATCCACACCTCGCACTGCAAGAACTCATGATCCTGTATATCCTTTACATGCTATAATGTGGTACAATTCCTCTAACATACACCTTTGACTAATGTACACTAGCCCCCTGTTTCAGGGATCAGAACAAATTAATACAATCAAATGTGCAATATGAAGAGTACACTGAGGGTGAGAATCCAACACTGCATCGTGCTAAGAGAGAAGTTGATGCTCCAGGTGGTAACTTTGACCCACATGTATACATAGATGCAATAGGAGTGCCAAGGGGGGTGCCAGATGAATTTAATTCTAGAGATCAGGTTAAAGCAGGTTATGAGTCCTTATTTGCTATTGTCACTGTTAATAATAATTGGATGAATTATATCTATTACAATCGGCAGAGGTTTGTAAACTACACCAGGGATGCTTTACAAGGGTTAGCTGACCAGTTAGGGCCCACTGCATCCATGGCGTTCCAAAATAAAGTGGCCCTGGATATGATTTTAGCAGAAAGAGGTGGGGTATGTAACTTCCTGTACATGTATTATCCCTTTTATCAAAAAGAGTATGAGTAAGGGACTGGACAATGTGACACCAAAATTCCCCTTGTTTGAAAAAGATGAAGAGCCAGTTCCGATAGTGCCAACCATGTACGTTACCAGAAGAATGGAGAGATGTACTAGTACCGTGCCTGCTCCGATCTCCTAAGATGAATTGTCAGTGGACTTCCCATTTGCCTAGGGATAGTGCAGAAGACCTTAGGTTCGAGCGAGGGCACACCCTGCGGGGTGTTAACTTGTACAGATAGAGGGTATGGATGCCAGGAAATGAGCCCAGGGAATCCATGGCCTCCTTCTGAGGTGAGGTAGGGATCCCCCCTCCTAGCAGTAGGGCCTTACGGGCAGTGGGAAAACCCTGACGCAAGGGAGAGGCAACCGAGGAAGAGTGCAAGGCCTGGTGCTTGATCTCCATATTAAGTTTTTAGGGGGGTTTGTGAGGGTATATGTATATATTGCCATATGTTTTTTATGCTTTTATACCTATATGCAAGTTCTATTCAATTCCAAATGAGAAAAAACTTAATCTGTCGCCTTACATCAGATATCCCAAAGGCCTTGCAAGGCAAAGACAAAATGTATCTTAAACACCGCAAAGAATTAATAAATCTACAGTCTTGAATGTCTCGATCCCAAGAGCTTGCTGTGCGACCCTAATGGCTGACTCCCCGTTCTCCTGGTCCAACACTGCAATAGACTTTCTGGGAGTGAGATTGACAAGGAGGCTGGAATACCTTTTCGAAGCCAACTTCCCCCAACTAATCACTAAAGTTAAAACCCTGCTACATAACTATGACCTTCCCTATATCTCCTGGTTTGGGAGGTAAAACATAATTAAATCCTACATACTCCCATTGATCCTATACCAGATCCGGTCCCTCCCGATCCACCTTCCAACTAACTTTGTCAATACCCTCCGCAAGATGTTTACCAAATATATTTGGAGACAAAAGGGCTCCAGGCTGCCTTACAGCCTTATGACAAGGAGGAGGGAGGAGGGAGGAGGGAGGAGGGAGGAATGGGGCTGCCGAGCATCTCTGACTTCTATACCGCATCTCACATTAGCTACTGGGCGAAATTGTCCATACCATCAGGGGACCCCCTGCTGTTCCGGATGATTAAAGCCATGTATGGACCCACTTTGTTGGAGACCTTATGGTTCCCCCCAAAAGCTGTCTATAGGAAAAGAGGCTACAGCCTGCTTCTGAGGGGACCCACTGAAGCATGGGATTCTTATGCAGAGGTGCTGGCGCCGTCTCCTTCCCCAATCACCCCATTATGCACCCTCCCAACATTGATGGGCCTCCCGTCAGACCCCTGCTCTGCCAGACTTTGGCAAAAACTCAGTAACAAGTCCTTAGGTGAGCTGCAATCTCTGTCTCATCTAAACCCCAGGGAGACAGTGGAGACTCTACTGCCCGACCAGCCAATGCTTTTCCTCCAAAGAGCTCAAATTGAGGGTGTAATCAAAGATTTCAAGAAAACCCACACATCTACAAGACCCCCACAGCATTTGAGAGGGCAGTGGGGGCAGGTAGCACATCCGCGGGAAGAATAGCATACCTTTGCAAGCTTTGCTTCCCACCCTCCTCATCCTGCAAGCCCGCGTTCCTCTCCTCATGGGAGAAGGAGCTAAATACAGCTCTATCCTCCTTGGACATCCAACTAATCCTAAAGCTAGCACATGGACTATCCTCGTGCATAATTAACCAAGAAGCACACTATAAACTACTAGTCCGCTGGTATAGGACCCCACAGTGGTTGGCCGACCATAAGCTTACATCCATCAACAAATGCTGGAGGTGTGAAAATGGCCCAGGCTCATACCTCCATATATGGTGGACCTGTCCACTCTTGTCGACCTTCTGGCAAAAGATAGCCGACTCGTTAAAAAGAATCCTACCCAACTTTACACTGACTCCTGAGGCAATGTTCTTGTGGAAGCCCTCGGGGGAATTCAGCCCTATGAGGCACAGACTACTAGCGCACGCAATCGACGGGGCAAAGGCACTTATTCCTCCCCTGTGGCTGCAGAAGTCTCCACCTCTCTTTTCCCAATGGAAAGATAGGATGGACCGGACCTATAATCTGGAGGAACTCTCCAGCTGGTCAAATGGCTCACATGAAAAATTTCTGGAAATTTGGAGCCCATGGCGTAAAATACGTTCTGAGCTCATCCCCCAGACCCACGGAGGGGAGGGGGCGGAGGTCGGAGTCTCGACCTAGGTATATCTGGAGAGTTCCCTTCACCTTGGAGAGGAAATGCACATACAGAATGCTCTTGAACCCCCCCCCCCTCCCTTCCCCTACCCTTCCCCCACTCTTTCCTGCCCATCGTCCCCTACCTCCCCCTGTCTTGTTAGTCTTTGTTTGTTCACCCGGTCGCCGAGTCACATTCATACTTATATATAGAGAATAGCAATGGATCCTTTGCAGTAGGTGGCAAATTTCTGTGGGTTGTTTACTAAAGGATCCAGGAATTCTGACTTGCCTGATTGTATATGCCATGTACGTTTTTGTTCAAAACTCCATAAAACTTTGGATTAAAAAAAAAAAAAAAAAACACCGCAAAGAAGAACCGGATACGAAGGCCGCGTGCTTGGCTGTTTTCCCAGAAGCGCCGTGTCTAGATAACGGCTGTTCTACTACGTATATAACTTTCACTGTCTCAGGCCGGAAATCCGGACTTTACATATATGGTTATGCGGTGAATTTCAGCCAATGAGACCATTGCCCATTCCTAGTGATGAGACCAAAGGGTATAAGACCCCATGTAATCTGTAATAAAGTGCGCAGTCATGTCCCCGTGTGAGGAACTATACCAGACCTCCGTGTGGAGTGTCTCTTATTTACCGCCAGCAGCGGGGCATTGGGGTGGGCCTGATTGGTGCTGTATGCAGAATTTTCCCTGACAACAGGATCCTACACTACCACTGTCCCTATCTCAGCAGCACTTTCCCTATACTCTGCATAATAGACTGCAGCCCGAGATTTAAAAAAAAAAAAAAAAAAGTGCAAAACTGCTCCCAGCAGCCACAACAGTAATGCACACAGTCAGATGTAGCCCTAAGAAGGACCGTTGGGGTTCTTGAAGACAGGATCCTACACTAACACTCTCCCCATAGTAGCAGCAGCACTTTCCCAATACACTCCCAGTGTGTGCCTGAGGCGAGCCGCGGGCGGGCCCGCTTTAAATATTCTAACTAATAGAGATGAGCGAGCGTACTCGTCCGAGCTTGATACTCGTTCGAGCATTAGGGTACTCGAGATGCTCATTACTCGAGACGAGCACCACGCGGTACTCGAGTCAATTCCATTTCCTTCCCTGAAATGTTAGCGCCATTTTCTGGCCAATAGACATGCAGGGAAGGCATTACCACTTCCTCCAGTGACGTTCCAGGCCTATCCTACCCGCCTGCAGTGAGTGGCTGGCCAGATCAAGTGACCCCCGAGTATTTAATTTGGGTCAGCTCGCGGCTCGCCACAGTCACACACTGAGAGAGATCAGGGGCAGTGCTGCTGCTGCTATAGGGAAAGTGTTAGTGTAGGAACCTGTGTACAAGAACCCCAACGGTCCTTCTTAGGGCCGCATCTGACCGTCTGCATTACTGTTGTGGCTGTTGGTAGCAGTTTAGCTTTTTTTTTTTTTTTTGTATATCGGGTGTGCAGCCCCATTACAGCTTTAGCGTTCTCAGGCTGCAGTCTGTACTGCATAGTATAGGGACAGCGTTGCTGAGATAGGGAGAGTGGTAGTGTAGCATCCTGTATACAAGAACCCCAACAGTCCTTCTTAGGACTACCTGTGACCGTGTGCATTTTACAGGTTGTCGGATGGGAGTTGTAGTCCATCACTATTGCACAGCTAGGCCTGTTTGCAGCCTTCCGTATATATATATATATATATATATATATATATATATATATATATATATATATATATATATATATATATATATATATATATATATATATATATATATATATATATATATATATATATATATATATATTTATTTATTTTTATTTTTATTTTTTTTCTGGCTGCAGTTGGCGTTAGAATACCACTGTCAGCCTCCAACTGTACGCCAATAATTCCAAAATTTTTTACACCGCTCTGTGTCTGCGGTCAACTTCACGCACAACGTACGGCGACAGCCCCTGGTAGAGGGAAAGTCATATACACGCTATATAACCAGTATTCTTTTTTAAAAAAAAATAAAGAAAGAAAAGCTCCTTCTTAGGGCTACCTGTGACCGTGTGCATTTTACAGGTTGTCTGATGGGAGTTGTAGTCCATCACTATTGCACTTAGGCCTGTTTGCGGCCTTCCTGACTATTGTTTTCTGCCTGGAGTTTGCCTTACTATACCGCTCTCAGTGACAAAGTCTATACACATAATTCCAAGATCATTTACACCGGGCTGTGTCTGCAGTGAATTAGAGACGCGCAGCATACGGCCACAGCGACTGATAGAGGGAACGTGATATACACACTATATAGCCTGTATTCTTTGACCAAAAAAAAACAAAAAGCTCCTACTTGGGCTTCCGCTGACCGTCTGCATTTTACTGGGTGCCTGGCGGGAGTTCTGGTGCATCACTATTGCATTGCTTCCATTTTTTTCTGCCTGGAGTTAGCGTTACGATTCCGCTCTCTGCGTGAAAGTGTACGCATATGATTCCATAATTATTTACAGCGGTCTGTGTCTGCTCTATTCGTAATCCACCATGCTGAGGGGTAGGGGTCGAGGATGTGGACGCGGGCGAGGATGCGGAGTTCCAAGTGAGGGTGTGGGCACAGGCCAAGTCCCTGGTCCAGGTGTATCCCAGCTGGCTGCTGCGGGATTAGGAGAGAGGCAAGTTTCTGGGGTCCCCAGCTTCATATCACAATTTGTGGGTCCACGTGGTAGACCTTTATTGCAAACAGAGCAGTGTGAGCAGGTCCTGTCGTGGATGGCAGAAAATGCATCCAGCAATGTATCGACCACCCAGTCTTCTACGCCATCCACTGCTGAAACTCTGAATCCTCTGGCTGCTGCTCCTCTTTCCTCACAGCCTATACTGCTGCTACAAAAATGGTACTGGGGTCTGCATACGCTTCTGCTACATAAATGTTACAGGGGTCTGCTGATACTGCTGCTACAGAAATGATACATGGGTCTGCTGATACTGCTGCTACAGAAATGTTACAGGGGTCTGCCTATACTTCCACTACAGAAATGGTACTGGGCTCTGCCTATACTGCTGCTACAAAAATGGTACTGGGGTCTGCATATGCTTCTGCTACATAAATGTTACAGGGGTCTGCTGATACTGTTGCTACGGAAATGTTACAGGGGTCTGCGTATATTGCTGCTAGAGAAATGTTACTGGGGTCTGCCTATACTTCCACTACAGAAATGGTACTGGGGTCTGCCTATACTGCTGCTTCAAAAATGGTACTGGGGTCGGTCTATACTTCTGCTACATAAATGTTACAGGGGTCTGCGTATACTGCTGCTAGAGAAATGTTACTGGGGCGTGTTTATACCTTTGCTACAGGAATGTTACAGCGGTCTGTCTATACTATGGGTGCACTAAGTCTTCCCATCGCGGTGTTTTACCTATGTGGCACAAATAGTACAGTGGCTGACTAGGCCTGAATTGCTGGCCGAGGCCACGTTGCTTGGCGGGGCGAAACTCTCCCATGGTTGGGCACTCCGATTTCTTCCTGTGTAATACCATCTTTGTGCACTTACAGCATAGGCTAGGCCAAGGAACTCAAAGACTGCCCCTTCCAGTGTTGAGCTATCTATGTTGTGACACATGGATTTCTTGTTGCTATGTAACTCAGGGCACCTTGGGTCACAAAGGTGGAGGCTTGGAACCGAGCCTGACCCCGGGCCCGCTAACGTGCTTCCCACACAGACTATAGCGGGTCCTGGTCATGGTGTCTTGGCCTTGTAATGCCACCTCCTCCCCCTTGGGGTCAGGGGATCAGCAATGCGCATCATGTGCTTTCTCTAGTGTTACCACAGTTATCAGAGAAACTTGTTTGGGCCAAATGAGATGAGCGTAACTGCATTAACGTTACAGGAGCCTGCCTATACTTCAGCTGCAGAAATGTTACAGGGGTCTGCCAATACTGCTGCTACATAAATGTTTCTGGGGTCTGTGTATACTTCTTCAACTAAAATGTTACTGTGGTCTGTCTATACTGTTACTACTGAAATGAACCTAATACTCGGCCCCACCTATACTGCTGCTACGGAAATGTTACTGTGGTCTGTCTATACTGTTACTACTGAAATGTACCTAATACTCGGCTCTACCTATACTGCTACTACGGAAATGTTACAGGGGTCTGTCTATACTGTTACTACTGAAATGTTACTAATATTAGGCTCTGCCTATACTGCTGCTACGGAAATGTCACTGTGGTCTGTCTATACTGTTACTACTGAAATGTTACTAATACTGGGCTCTGCCTATACTGCCGCTACGGAAATGTTACTAGGGTCTGTCTATACTGCTGCTACTGAAATGTTACTAATACTGGACTCTGCCTATATTGCTGCTACTGAAATGTTACCGGGCTCTGCCTATACTGCTGCTACTGAAATTTTACTGGGCTCTGCCTATACTGCTGCTACTGAAATGTTACTGGGGTCTGTCTTTACTGTTAGTATTGAAATGTTACAAATACTGGGCTCTGCCTATGCTGCTGCTACTGAAATGCTACTGGGCTCTGCCTATACTGCTGCAACTGAAATGTTGCTGATGTCTGTCGATACTGTTACTACTGACATGTTAATAATACTGGGATCTGCCTATACTGCTGAAACTGAAATGTTACTGGGGTCTGACTATACTGTTACTACTGAAATGTTACTAATACTGGACTCTGCCTATACTGCTGCTACTGAAATTTTAGTGGGCTCTACCTATACTGCTGCTACTGAAATGTTACTGGGCTCTGCCTATACTGCTTTAACTGTAATGTTAGTGGGGTCTGTCTATACTGTTACTACTGAAATGTTACTAATACTGGGTTCTGTCTATATTGCTGTTACTGAAATGTTACTGGGCTATGCCTATACTGCTGTTATGGAAATGTTACTGGGGTCTGTCGATACTGTTACTACTGAAATGTAACTGATACTGGGCTCTGCCTATACTGCAGCTACTGAAATATTACTGGGGTCCGTCTATACTATTACTGCAGAAGTGTTAATAGGATCTCCCTGGACTTCTGCAGCATAACTGTTAGTGGGGTCAGCTTATACCTTTGCTACAGGAATATTACAGGGGTCTGTGTATAGTATGGGTGCACTAAGTGTTCCCATCGCAGTGTTCTACGTATCTGACCCCCCAAAAAACCCAGACTGACTAGGGCATGTAGTGCAGGCCGAAGCCAACCTGTATTTTATCTCACGTTACCTCAGCTATCCGGGGCACTGCAATGGGATCTATGTATGTACCGTCGGAGGCTTTCAGGGACCCACCCATGTTGTGGACCCACACAGCTTCCATAGCAGAGTTGTACCTGCCTGGCACTATGAAAAAAACCCAGACTGACTAGGGCATGCAGAGTGGGCCGAGCAAACCTGTATTTTATCTCATGTTAGCTCAGCTATCTGGGGCACTGCAATGGGATTTATTTATGTACCGTCTGTGGCTTCTTGGGACCCACCTATGCTGTGGGTAAACACAGACTTCCCATAGCGGAGTTGTACCTCCTGTGACTATGAAAAAAGGCCAGACTGACTAGGGCATGCAGTGTGGGCCGAAGCCAACCTGTATTTTATCTCACGTTACCTCAGCTATCTGGGGCGCTGCAATGGGACAAACAAGAGGAGCGATACAGCGCTAATGAGATGTGCACAGCTACGCAAGCATTGGAGTCCGCTCTAGGCCCACGATTGTTGAGGGTTTGTGCAGAGGCCTATGTCCTGGGTGCAGTGAAAGTCCGCTTCCTGCCTACGATTGCTGAAGCTGTTGGCCGAGGACTATGTCCCGGGGGAACTGCAACTGCGCCAGGTTGTGGCTGTGCAACTTTTTCCTGCTAATCCAGTCATTGGAGCGGTGAAAGGAAAGCTAACTGATTTAATGAGCCCGTCGCAGATGAACTAGCATTGAAGTCCGCTTCATGCCTACGATTGCTGAAGCTGTGGGCCGAGGCCTATGTCGTGGGCGCGGTGCAAGTCTGCCATGTTTGGCCGCTCTGATTTATTTATTGTTCAGGTCTTGGGTTGCCTAGGAACCATCCATGCTGTTGGTGCAAACTTAGTTCCCATTGCGGTGTTTGACCTGTCTGGCACAAAGACACTGACTGACTTGGGTAGGGGACAGAGTGCAGATGGCTTTCTCCTTGCGGTGTCGATTGAGCTATGCGGCACCTAGACAGAATGAATACTGTGTGGGCACATGGATTGCCTGTAGCTATGTAACGCATGCCCACGTTTGCAGCTCCTGATGGAGGTGGCACAGGATTGGAATGAAGATCGAATGTCAATGTCTCACTTTTGTGTGTGCTGCGGACGCAGGGCCATGTGGGGGGGGGTTGGGCAGCATGTGACCCAGGAGAAGACGCAGCGGTGTGTCCCGCAGGCAGTGCTTGTGCTTGGTTGGAGGTAGTGTGGTGCTGAGCTAAAGTGCGCCTTGCTAATGAGGGTTTGTCCGCAGTTTGTCCGGAGCTACACAATGCTACAAGATCAGCATTGAGGGGCATTTTCTGCTCAGCCATCGTGGTAACTTCCGGGAAAACCTTGGTTCCCTCAGCCATGAGCAAGGTGGACGATCCCACCAAGATGTGAAGGTCATGGAGGCAGGGTATCAGGGTAGACAGGGTGCATATATCAGGGCCGACTATTATTGGGGCATCAGACCAGATTGCCAAAGATTGAACAACACTCCGTGACAAGATATCAGCCTAACTATTTCCCTTTACCGCTACTACTTGCACACAATGTGACACAAGAACACTAGACCCTTTGTACGGACACGGCGACCTTTACATAAACATTACATTCAGAACTCATTTATTGTATTGTTCTCCATTGTATGTCCATGTTGTTCATTGTGAGCAGATTATTGACCCGCCGGTCGCACCGTGTACTGCGGCTACTGCCTTTACATGTATGACTGCAGGTAGATACAGTGACCGGAGACTAGTGGGTTAAGGGTTAAATGTACATAGCTAGGCCGGTGTCCCGTGGGAAGTCACGCATGGGGCAGCCCGGACAGGGAGCTCTTCCGTGAAGCTTCTTGATGGCACCCGATGGTATTTATTATCCTCTCCTCCCCACGGGGGCATCACATAGACATAGAACAAGAGCAGCGTCCGAGGCAGCTAGGAGAGCCCGTCCTAGAGAGCGCTGCCCCCTCCCCTCACACCTGCCCGGAGGAGGGTTCATGGGAGGGCATGAGATGCAGCAAAGCCGGAGTGACCCTACTGTACTGAGAAGGAAGCTGGAGGCCGGCCGGGAGACGGAGCTCAGCTACAGGTGTACTGATGCCGTACCATCTGCGTTGCTCCTATTCACTTACAGCTGAGCGGCCCTGGTGCATTATGTCTCCAGCGGATGTAAGGGTGGAAACATGGGTTGGGAGCCCCGAGTTAGATGGTACGTCTAGGCGAGGGGCACGACGGTGGACCGGCTGCCGCACACACACCTCCCCACATGTACCGCCCATTCCCCTGGCAAGCTCACATATCTCCCAGGCGGATTCCCATCTCTGGTCCTGTCTCACACATCTCCCCGCCGGATTGACATCTACTCTCGTTTCCCCCCGGGCGCTCGCTGGACAACTTTGTCTGCTCCCAGCTCCTGTCCCCGTCGGCCGCAGCAGCCGGCGCCGCTGTCACCCTACGCGCTGGCCTCCGCTCCCGTACACCGATGGCACTGGCGCCGCTGCCACGGCGAACCCCGCTCTCGCTGCCCATGGCGCCGCTGGTGGCCAGCTCTGCCGATGACTGTGAGCTGCTGTTCGGCCGGAGCAGCGGCTTGCCTACAAGAGCTCCACTAGCTGCCCCTGACACTGCTCTCTTTCTGGGTAGCCTCATTGGGCGCTAAATAGAAGAGCTGATTAGCGATCTGGAGGGGTATAGGGGACGGGGTTGTGGGGGAAGCGGGGGGTCTCACAGTACCGATGGTCCTTCAGGGTCTGTGAAAGCTTTCTGGACCAACACGCTCCGCCATAGGAATCCCAGCGGACACTGTACAACATCTGCTGCCCCCGGGGATCTACAGTGCAACCCTCCCTGCGGGTTCTGTACGATGTCACCGACTGTGGCACTGGATCTGGCGCTGAGAGTCCCGCTGTATCACTGCTCCTCTCGGACATCAGTGACTGACAGGCCATCGCCGGTTGCAGGAGACCCGCGGGTAGAAGGCTTTGTTCAGGCGTCATTTCTTGGCGATCTACATCCCGATTAGAGCGTTGTTAGATGCCACCGCTCTTCAGCAGAATCCCAAGTTCCATCTTCACCATCAACGATTGATGGGAACTACAGAGCCGATGCAATGACCGTCACGTCCAGCACATGATATCCCTAGGATGATATAGAACGGGCAGCAGCCCGCGGGAGGAGATGGACCTGCAGAGAAGAAGAATCGCTTCTTCTTGTGGACAACCACACCCATCATGTCCGGGGTATTAAAGGGACGATAACGTGAGACATTCCCGATCGTCTGAGTGTACAGGGGGGTACTGGGTTTCCTCATCTTACATTGCGCCGCAGTATAGAGCAGTCTGCAGTATATACAGTATACATTCAGCACCCGGGAGCTGGCAATGAGCGGAGGCGCCGCCTGTGCTACACCTCTGGGCTCTCGGCAGCTCCAGCTCGTCCTCACATTGTGCAATCAGCTTCTGCACGATGGAGATTGTGGAGTAGATCCCGGGGATGGTGACAAGGGCCGGGAATAGAGGGAAGGCGCTCCCGCAGCGGTTTTATCTCCGCAGATAGGCGGTGATGTGCAGATCGGGGGAACTATGGCGAAGATCTCGTGGGCTCCTCTCCGCTCCTCCCCGGAACCTCCGCCAGCGGCGGCTATAAACGGTTGCATGAGATGTCAGAGAGTGAGGAGTCACGTTGAAAGCGAGCTCTCCTGTCCGGTTCTGACCGGTAACGGACTCTTATCCCGGGCAGGGAAGCACAAGAGGAGAACGGAGCGGGGAGGAGGCCCGGATGGGATAAGGCAGTAGATGTGCTCAGTGTCAGCCAATAGCAGCTCAGGACGGGCCTGCTCACGAGCCAATCAGAGCGCGGCCGCTGTACATATAAGAGGCGCCACCAGCGCCGCTCTCAGAGTTTCTCTTCCAGGAGAGTTTTACTATTTGATTACCGCAGCACACAATGGCAGAAACCGCGCCAGCCGCCGCTCCTCCTGCCGCCGAGCCGGCTGCCAAATCCAAGAAGCAGCCGAAGAAATCCGCCGCAGGGGGCGCCAAGAAAAGCAAGAAGTCCTCCGGTCCCGGCGTGTCGGAGCTGATCGTCAGAGCCGTGTCGGCCTCTAAAGAGCGCAGCGGGGTGTCTCTAGCCGCCCTGAAGAAGGCTCTGGCTGCCGAAGGGTACGATGTAGAGAAGAATAACAGCCGCCTGAAGCTGGCCGTCAAGTCTCTGGTCACCAAGGGCAGCCTGCTCCAGGTGAAAGGCAGCGGCGCCTCCGGCTCCTTCAAGCTGAACAAGAAGCAGGAGACTAAGGACAAGCCGGCTAAAAAGAAGCCAGCGGCTGCGGCCAAGCCCAAGAAGCCCGCTGGAGCCAAGAAAGCGGCGAAATCTCCTAAAAAGCCCAAGAAGGCTCCGGCCAAAAGCCCGAAAAAAGCAAAGAAACCTGCAGCGGCCGCCGCCAAGAAAGTAGCCAAGAGCCCGAAGAAAGCCTCAAAGCCGAAGGCCGCCCCAAAGCCCAAGAAGGTGACGAAGAGTCCGGCTAAGAAGGCGGCCAAACCCAAAGCTGCCAAGAGTCCGGCTAAGAAGGCTGTTAAAGCCAAGAGGAGTGCGGCTAAGAAATAAGCTGAAGCCGCCCATGCATTTACCCCACAAAGGCTCTTTTCAGAGCCGCCACCTTCTCACCGCAGAGCTGTATTATCACTGCCTCGAATTCTGTTCTAGATAGCAGCGCCCCATAGCGGCTACAAGGGACTTCATATCAGTTGGGAGTCTAGGGAGCGAGGGGGAGGCTGTAGAGGGGGAGTAATACGAGACATTGTCGCCGCATCATACCCGTTACTGTGGGGCACTGTGACCTATACAACGCGTGTATGGATGCCGGGCTGAGTGTAAAGAGGAAGGGGACTCGCTGACCTAATGCATTTCCCATAAAATCAGCGCAGCTTCTAATGGGGGAGACTGCCGTGCAGCGTGGAGTGCGTGTTTCTGCGGACATATCAATGCAGGGAAGCAGCTGAGAACATGATTTCACAGACACCCGTACGTATCATGCAGTGGCCTGATAGGGTGAGGTGGGGCCAGCCTCTGCCGAACGCTGATTGGTCGCGGGCATCAAGCGTTTTGGCGGGCTAGTGGTTTGTTCGAAAAAGCCAATGAGATGTAGGGGGCGTTGTTTCTAAGAGCCAATAGGGAAAAGCAAGTAGGGTATAAAGGCTCTGCTCTTTCTACGGCTCCCATCATATCACATCTGTGGGCATCTCTACAGTAGAGCTATGGCCAGAACCAAGCAGACCGCTCGTAAATCCACCGGAGGGAAAGCTCCCCGCAAGCAGCTGGCTACGAAGGCCGCCAGGAAGAGCGCTCCTGCCACCGGCGGAGTGAAGAAGCCTCACCGCTACCGTCCAGGTACAGTGGCTCTCCGTGAAATCCGTCGCTACCAGAAGTCCACCGAGCTGCTGATCCGTAAGCTTCCCTTTCAGCGCCTGGTGAGAGAGATCGCCCAGGACTTCAAGACTGACCTGCGCTTCCAGAGCTCAGCGGTCATGGCCCTGCAGGAGGCCAGCGAGGCTTACCTGGTAGGGCTGTTCGAGGACACCAATCTGTGTGCCATCCACGCCAAGCGGGTCACCATCATGCCCAAAGACATCCAGCTGGCCCGCAGGATTCGCGGAGAGAGGGCTTAGATCTGCTCTGGGCACCGCATGGAACACAAAGGCTCTTTTCAGAGCCACCAAATCCTCCTCAAACGAGCTGCATCCTGTCCTCCGCTGTCATTTCCCCAACTCGGGTTCACAGCCAGCCTGTGCGCGGTGTACCCTGGCGCCGCCTCTCCCCTATAATGTTCTGTCGTCAGCAGGAGGTGGTCTGTTAACCCCTTCAGTGACCTAGTCAGTTCCTCAATTAATTTATGCCATTCTCTCATCTTTTAAATGTAGTAGAAAGAGATTTGAATCCCCGGCAGACTGTTATGAACTTGGATGATCAAACGTGTCCGTATGAGGCATCTATCTGTGTGCCGGGAAGGGATTAGTGTTGATGTATTTATGTGGATATTATCTCATTGTACGAAGAAGAAAGACAGCAATACACAAAACTATACTAATTAATACCGCATAATGGGATTGGGAACCGGCCGGGAAACTGTTGAGAATTGTAAGAATACCCGTTAAATTCTAAATTCCAAACGGTTCTGTGTTAAACCAATCAGCAAGGAGAGGGCGTGGCCAACATGTAATTGCCCCAATAGGAACGCCTAAACTGTCGTCATTGGTTACTGTTTTCAATCTGGTCCGCTCGTCGCGTAGATAAGGGAGGACGCTTGAACCGGTTTGCAATTGCTTTCTACTTACAACGTAGAAGATGTCTGGTCGCGGTAAAGGAGGGAAAGGTCTTGGGAAGGGCGGCGCCAAGCGGCACAGGAAGGTGCTCCGTGATAACATCCAGGGCATCACCAAGCCTGCCATCCGCCGTCTAGCTCGCAGGGGAGGCGTCAAGCGTATCTCCGGCCTCATCTATGAAGAGACTCGCGGCGTCCTGAAAGTCTTCCTGGAGAATGTGATCCGCGACGCCGTCACCTACACCGAGCACGCCAAGCGCAAGACCGTCACCGCTATGGACGTGGTGTACGCGCTCAAGCGCCAGGGCCGCACTCTCTACGGCTTCGGAGGTTAATAATTCTGCTCTTTCTCCATAACCCAAAGGCTCTTCTCAGAGCCGCCCACCTCTTCCAAGGAAAGGCTGTAATACAACTCCTTGTGGGGGTCGCCGCTGCTGTCTGATTGCCCATCTGTTCTAATACGTGTAATCCGCCCTATATCTGATGCCTGCCATCACCCCTTATGCGTTGGCATTGTTAGTGGCCAAACTCATTTAACCCTTTGAATCACACTTTATGCCCATTGTTGTTCTTTGCGTATGCTATAGTCAGCCGTGTTCCCCTCATGACGCCTTCCCGCAAGGTCTTTGTATCATTAAAATGAGTTGTCTTTACTAATACTCGAGAGAGGGGGCGGGGACAAAGTAAATAAATGCCTAGATTCGCACATACATACTTCAGTTATTGCGGATAACAGAGATTTAAGCGTTCTATTAAAAATACCCCCCACCATGATGACCCCTAGTGCCAGGGAATCTTCTCTTCTACCAGGAAGCAGGCTGCGGCGCACTGAGTGTATGTCCTCCTTGTACTAAAGCATACGGCCTGCCAGCTAATCCGTGTAGTGCTACCATATTGGAGGCGTCCTCTCATTTAGAAGTGCTGCGATTGCACCAAGCTCTCCTAGGGACCCGCACAGCCATCATTTTACATAGAATTGCCGTCATAGCAGCCAGCTCTCCCAGCGTGCTGCACTGATTTCCCATTGCGGGACTCTGGGAGACCTGGGTGATATAGCCGGAGCACTAAATTAATCTAGGGAAGAGGTTGGTCTCTGAGAAATCCGGGATGCCCGCTGTTCTCCATGCCAGACTGCCATCTCCGCTCCCGTTCACCTGCGGCCGCTGCCACGATGGTCTCTGCTTCCGTTCACCCTGCTGCCGCGGCTACTCTGGTCCTTGCTCCATTATGGTCCCCGCCCCCGTTCCCCATGCGGCTGCTGTAGCCGGTGCACTGCCCCTCTGGTTCTCGCTCCCCTCCGGTCCCTGCACCCGGGAAGGCTGCCACTTTGGTGACTGCCATCTCCTCTCCGGTTCCGCTGTCACTGTGGTCCCCTCAGGTTTCTACACCGACATAGAAGGGGGTTCTTCATTGTAAGAGCAGTGAGAGTGTGGAACTGTCAGCCCGAGGACGTGGCTGATGGCAACTTCGATAAAAGGGTTCAAAAGGGGCATGGGCGTCTCTACATAAGCAGCTGGAGAAGGTGAGGCTATTCTCCTCTTGGCCCCCCTCCCCTTTCCTAGCACCCCCAGTGCTTCAAGCCTCTTATTTTCAGGCATCCCCGATTGCCTCCGCTACCCACTACAATGTACTACAGCCCCCAGCATGTCGTCTGCCTACTACCCCTTTCCCTTTGTGCACCCCACTGCTTTAGGGCGCAGACCCGCATATCCCCTGGAGTCTTCTGCCTTCCGAGCACTCCAGTACAGCTGCTACTTGCTGTCGGCATCCCCCTCCGACGTCGACCGCCTCGTGTAGCCACCACGCCGACCTCACCCCACAGCATAATCCAGTCATGGGCGCACTGTGCTCCGTGTACCTCGGTGGCAAAAACGCTGCCGCTTCTCTAATGGCTAATTGTCCGCAGCTGCATCGCCGAATCCACGTAGCGCCCACCTCTATGGAGGCGGCCGCATAGCGCGGCTTCGGTCACCGCACGTATCCCTAATCTGCAGCGCAATCAGCATCGCGACCCCCGACAGAGATACAGTTGTGTAGGGCTGCAGGGAAGATCTCCTCAAATCCAGTACATAGAAAGAGAGCAACTCCGGTACACAGAGACAAAGACGAGTTGTGCAACGCAGGGGACTAAGTAACCGAGCCGATGTATACACAACCTTTGTTACAGAGGAGCAAACGATGATGCTCCCTACACAACCGGGAGGTGACAGCTCTGCTGTAGACGGGGTGGGGGGCTCTTAGAAGAGCCTTTGGGGTGATCGTGCACGGCGGGCCACGGAACAGATTACTTGGCGCTGGTGTACTTGGTGACGGCCTTGGTGCCTTCGGACACGGCGTGCTTGGCCAGCTCTCCAGGCAGAAGCAGGCGCACGGCGGTCTGGATCTCCCGGGAAGTGATGGTGGAGCGCTTGTTGTAGTGAGCCAGGCGGGAGGCTTCCCCTGCGATGCGCTCGAAGATGTCGTTGACGAAGGAGTTCATGATGCCCATGGCCTTGGAGGAGATGCCGGTATCGGGGTGGACCTGCTTCAGCACCTTGTACACGTAGATGGCATAGCTCTCCTTCCTGGTCTTCCTACGCTTCTTGCCGTCCTTCTTCTGAGTCTTGGTCACGGCTTTCTTGGAGCCCTTCTTGGGCGCTGGAGCAGTCTTGGCGGGATCAGGCATGATAACGTAGAGATACTTTCCCAACTGGTGAGAACAGAGTTCCTGCACCTCCCAGCGCTGCGGTATTTATAGCGGGGCCATGCAAATGAGGACCGCCGTCTGCTTGCTGTTCTACTGGAGCAGCAAAAAATGTGACCCCTGTGATCGTCTTAGCCACGCCCAGTGCCGCTCATTGGTTCTTCCTCAAGTCTGGCCTCTATTGGGGGGATTGAAAGCTACCCAATTAGAGGAGAGGAGGGCGGAGCAGCAGGTTATAAAAATCAACAGAACTGCGCCTTCTCGTTATCACAACTTTCAAGGTGTTTTATCCTAATTCTGCTTTCCTGTGCTAGAAGATGTCTGGACGCGGCAAACAAGGAGGCAAAGTCCGTGCTAAGGCCAAGACTCGCTCATCCCGGGCAGGGCTGCAGTTCCCTGTCGGCCGTGTACACAGGCTTCTCCGCAAGGGCAACTACGCTGAGAGGGTGGGCGCCGGCGCTCCGGTCTATATGGCAGCAGTGCTAGAGTATCTGACCGCTGAGATCCTGGAATTGGCTGGCAATGCCGCCCGGGACAACAAGAAGACCCGCATCATCCCCCGTCACCTCCAGCTGGCTGTGCGCAACGACGAGGAGCTGAACAAGCTGCTCGGTGGGGTGACCATCGCCCAGGGAGGCGTCCTGCCCAACATCCAGGCCGTGCTGCTGCCCAAGAAGACCGAGAGCAGCAAGACGAGCAAGAGCAAGTGATCGCGCCGATCCCTCCATAGAACCAAAGGCTCTTCTAAGAGCCACCCACATGCTCCTTACAACAGAGCTGCGCCGCTTCTATGCTGTGATACTCGGCGGCCGGTACGCCGGCTGCACCGGGAAACTAAAACTGTACAGGACTTTCCACAAGGAGGCAGAGATTGGGGCTGATGCCAATTTGGCCATCCCTGTCACCGGCAGAAGCGGACAATCGTCCTGCTCTAGGTGACCTCATGTCCAGAGGACGGGCGGCTGTAGGACTCGCTCACCAGTCCTTGCGATAACGGGTTAACAGAGTCCTCTGTTAGGTCACGTATATACAAGAATCAGAACGATTTTGTTGTGTTTCGGATAGAACACCCAGCTTTCTCAGGGTCCTGCGTGGGCTGTATGCTTACAAAGCGTTGCAGCCGCATCATCCAGCCCTCTCAGAGCTCTGCACGGTCGCCCCCTTAGAAGTGCGCTCATCATGTCACTCCACAGCCATGCCCTTTTTGTGGAGGTGGAGCTATATCACCCAGCTTTCCCAGAGCCCTGCACGGCACCGGCTGGTTTTGGATTATAGTAAACCTACAGGGATTAGACGTCCTCTAGCGTTACGGGTGGAGCAGGTAGAGGATTCCACCGCCCGTCGCAGGGCTGGGATTAGGGGGTGTATCTGAGGGTTCTTTACCTCCAGCCCCGAGCGCCTCTATATCAGACGGCCTGGTCACTGATTACACGTGTTACATGGATGGAGGACAGGAAGAGCGGGAGACGCGATCAATTGAGCGGGAAGTTCAAATCTCCGGGGATCAGCCAATGAGCGGGAAGAATCTGACTATAGCCCCGCCCATAGGCGGCACTAAAACCACCCGACCTCCAACGGCAGGTCTGTTAACCCTTCACCGCACTCATTAATTCAGGCCCAGCTCCTCGCGTATTATAAACATAACCTGCCTGCCCTAAATAGGTTAAGGGGTTTAAAAGCGTGCCGTGACCGCAGCCTGAAGCGCACCCTGACGGGGAGGCTGCTACACCCCGGCTGTATCATGTCAGAGCGCATAGACCATCACCGCTGCTGACGACACCACAGGGAGTTGGATTACAGCCTTTCCTTGGAAGAGGTGGGCGGCTCTGAGAAGAGCCTTTGTGTTATGGAGAAAGAGCAGAATTAACCTCCGAAGCCGTAGAGAGTGCGGCCCTGGCGCTTGAGCGCGTACACCACGTCCATAGCGGTGACGGTCTTCCTCTTGGCGTGCTCGGTGTAGGTGACGGCGTCGCGGATCACGTTCTCCAGGAAGACTTTCAGGACGCCGCGAGTTTCTTCATAGATGAGGCCGGAGATACGCTTGACGCCTCCCCTGCGAGCTAGACGGCGGATGGCAGGCTTGGTGATGCCCTGGATGTTATCACGGAGCACCTTCCTGTGCCGCTTGGCGCCGCCCTTCCCAAGACCTTTCCCTCCTTTACCGCGACCAGACATCTTCTACGTTGCAAGCAGAAAGCGATAGCTGCTCAGCGCAGAGCCCTACTCTATATAGACAGTGAGCGGACCAGAGAGGAAACTACTGATCAGGGCCGTCATTGCGGGGCGTTTCTTTCAGTAGTCTAGAGTAAAGGCCCATCCCCTCTCCCTGCTGATTGGCTGAATACAAGAGCCCTTGCCATCTTGTGCAGCCGATTGGCCTGTCAGCTCCTGAAGCAGTGGGAGAGAAGACGGAGGAGGGGTGACGGAGACAAGGGCCATGCAGCAGAGAGCCGCTGGAGCGTGAATCCCTCCTGTAAAGCGAGCAGTGCAGCTGCTGCCACAAACACGTGGGGGCGAGGATAGAGCGCGCAGGGAGGCTTCGGTGAAGGGGAGTACTAGAGCTTTGCTGCATCAGCGCTCCCCTGCTGAAGCAGAGAGACACTCAGGAGCCACAACAGACAGCTGTGGGCGGCAGGAACATCGGGGCACCGTGTATAACAAGGAGGCCCCATAACCTGTGACAGTCCCCGGCACAGGGCATACAGTGGCACTTCTACTGCCACCCCAAGAAGCGCCAGGATTACTCCTCCTCTGCTGTGGCCACCATGCTGTGCAACACTCTGCAGATTCTCAAGACCCGGAGTCCCTCATTCACATAAAATACATGGCATGCATGACTACACGGGCACTATTCTCCCTCTCCTCCCCTACCCTCAATAAGAAAGTGTCTTATTAAAATGATTGTCCTTCCCCAGTAGCTATACTGGCTACAACAAGCAGACATGTTTCAATAAAGGCCCATTTAGCTAGCTGAAAGACACCGATGAGCCTTATCCATGCTGCATGCTGCATTCTCAGCGGGATACCGCTGATACTATTTTTTTAGCTGGTATCCCGCTTGGGAAACACAGCCGGAATATGAAGAAGACAAGCGCTCCAGCTGTGTTCTGCATACCCTGCTAGGAGTGCTTAGCGGGATATCAGCTGAGCGCTCCAAGAAGACAGCAGCTCTATGGAGAAGATAGCGGTCCCGCTTGTATTCTGCATACAGCGTGAGCCTTCATTTACACGCTTATGCAAAGCGAACGCTCAAAACTGTCCCATGAACTGCCGTGTGCGTGGATTTTGAGTGATAATCGTTGTGTCTAAATGGGCCTTTAGAATTGACTTCATTAAACACCGGGAGATACTTAAAAGTGATATTTGCCTAATAGATACCATAACCCCCAGGCCCAATATAGTATTCTGTAGGAACACATCAAAAACATAGGGGCAATTTATCTACCCTACCGGCAGGATCCTATAAGTGTCGGCATGGAAGATGCACACGCTGCAACAATATAGCACACAGCATGCAGCAAGCGGAGATATGACCGGGCACATTTACGACAATACAATACTGTTTAATCTGTAACCCGTCCGAAGTGGAGACTGACTTCAGATGGCCACCAAGCTCCAGTATTCATCATTCTATACTGCCCGTGTCATACCAGATTGATGACATCATAATGCACAGTCAACTGCCAGACAGACGGGCTCATTAGCATGCAATGTGTTTGTATGTCTGTCTATCTTTGGATATACTATGTAATCAATATAAATGATAGAATCCACATTGATATAATTAAGGTAATAACTAGAGATGAGCGAGCACACTCGTCCGAGCATTAGGGGACTGGAGACGAACACCACGCGGTACTCGAGTCAATTCCATTTCCTTCCTCGCATGTTTAGCGCCATTTTCTAGCCAAGAGACATGCAAGGAAGGCATTACCACTTCCTGCTGTGACGTGCCAGCCCTATCACACCCCCCAGCAGTGAGTGGATGGCGAGATCAGGGGACCGCCGAGTACCTAAAGCGGCCCCGCCCGCGGCTCGCCTCAGACACACGCTGGCAGGGGTTAGGGAAAGTGCTGCTGCTTCTATAGGGTTAGCGTAGGATCCTGTCTTCAAGATCCCCAACTGTCCCTCTTAGGGTCACACCTGACCTTGTGCATTAGTTGTGGCCTGCTGGGAGTTGTAGTGCATCCATTTTTGTATTACGCATCTAGGCCTGTTCGCAGCCTGTCAGTAGTAGCGTTCTCAGCCTGCAGTGCCGTACAACCAGCTATCACCGTGAAACTGCACTCAAATATTTCCTAGCCTACAGCAAACGACTTCAGTTATACCGTTCTGTGTCTGCAGTGCATTAGACAGAGGTCTCACCGCTAAACAGTACTGTAATATTACCTGGGCCACTGCATAGTATTTCAGCTCAGCCGCTGTGCAGAGCCTCTCACAATACCCTTTCCTTGGTGGGGTTGAGATCGCCGCAGTTACCAGCACTATCCACTGGCTTTAGAGTCTTCTCCCACTCCACACAGCCTCTATTATCTACAAGTCTCTGCGAGCGGTAAATTACCCCTAGGTATCAGCGCAAGACACAAGTCACAGCATAGAGCCTCCGCTATCTACAAGTCTCTGTGTACAGTGAATTAAGCCACAGTTGTCAGTGCTGTACAGTGGGGTAATTTATTTGGGCCCTGCTCTATTCTTAATCCACCATGATGAGGAGTAGGGGTAAGGGTCGAGGGTGCGGAGGTCCAAGTGAGGGTGTGGGCACAGGCCGAGTTCCTGGTCCAGGTGAATCGCAGCCGGCTGCTGCGGGATAAGGAGAGAGGAAAGTTTCTGGGGTCCCCAGGTTCATATCACAATTTTTTGGTCTACATAGTAGACATTTATTACAAACTGAGCAGTGTCAGCAGAAGAAGCGCTGGACGATGAGGTGACTGACCCCACCTGGTTCGCTAGGCCAACTGAGGAGAGTTCTCCAGAGGGGGAGGCAAGTGCAGCAGCAGGACAGGTTGGAAGAGGCAGTAGGGTGGCCAGGGGTAGAGGCATGTGCTAGAGTGAAGATGCCCCCAACTGTTTCCCAAAGCACCCCCCCCCCCCCCCGCGCGCGCCAAGCTACCCTGCAGAGGCCTAGGTCTTCAAAGGTGTGGCTGTTTTTCAGTGAGAGTGCAGACGACCGACGAACAGTGGTGTGCAACCTGTGTCGCGCCAAGATCAGCCGGGGAGCCACCACTACCAGCCTCACCACCACCAGCATGCGCAGGCATATGATGGCCAAGCACCCCACAAGGTGGGGCGAAGGCCGTTCACCACCTCCGGGTCACCGCCTCCCCCTGTGCCCCAACCTGCCACTCAGATCCAAACCCCCGCTCAGGACACAGGCACGTGTGCCTCCCGGCCTGCAACCACACCCTCACCTCCACTGTCCTCCACCCCATCCAGCAATGTCTCTCAGCGCAGCATTCAGCTGTCGCTAGCACAAGCGTTGGAGCAAAAGCGCAAATACGCCACCACGCACCCGCACGCACAAGCTGTAAACGTGCACATTGCAAAATTAATCAGCCTGGAGATGCTGCCATACAGGTTTGTGGAAACAGAAGCTGTCAAAAACATCATGGCGGCAGCGGTCCCGCGCTACTCGGTCCCAGTCGCCACTATTTTTCCCGGTGCGCCGTCCAAGTCCTACACCAGCACGTATCCCACAACATAAATCGTGTCCTCACCAACGAAGGTCCACTTACCAACGGACATGTGGACAAGTACTGGCGGGCAGGGCCACTATATCTCCCTGACGGCACATTGGGTGAATTTGGTGGAGGCTGGCACCGAGTCACAGCCTGGGACCGCTAACGTCCTACCCACACCCAGAATAGCGGGTCCTACCTCGGTGCTGGTATCTGCGGCGGTCTATGCCACCTGCTCTACCCCCCTCCCCTTACGCAACCGTCGGTGTGGCGCGGTAGCACAGCGGTGGGCAAGCGTCAGCAGACCGTGCTGAAACTACTCAGCCTAGGTGACAAGAGGCACACGGGCCCCGAACTGTTGCAGGGTCTGACAGAGAAGACCAACCTCTGGCTTTCGCCGCTGAGCCTCCAACCGGGCATGGTCGTGTATGACAACGGCCGTAACCTGGTGGCGGCTCTGCAGCTCGGCAGCCTCACACATGTGCCATGCCTGGCCAACGTCTTCAATCTGGTGGTTCAGCGGTTTCTTAAAAACTAGCCTCACTTGCCTGACCTGCTCGGCAAGGTGTGCCGCGTCTGCGCACATTTCCGCAAGTCCACCATGGACGCTGCCACCCTGACGACCCTGCAACATCGGTTTAATCTGCCAGAGCACCGACTGCTGTGCGACGTGCCCACACGGTGGAACTCTACGCTGCACATGCTGGGCAGGCTCTATGAGCAGCGCAGAGCAATAGTGGAATACCAACTCCAACATGGGCGGCGGAGTGGTAGTCAGCCTCCCCAATTCTTTACCGAGGAGTGGGCCTGGATGGCAGACATCTGCCAGGTCCTCGGAAACTTTGAGGAGTCTACCCAGATGGTGAGCGGCGATGCTGCAATCATTAGCGTCACCATTCCTCTGCTATGCCTGTTGAGAAGTTCGCTGCAAAGCACAAAGGCTGATGTTTTGCGGTCGGAACAGGAGACGAGGGAAGAGAGTATGTCGCTTGATAGTCACAGCACCCTCATGTCTATTTCTCGGCGCCTTTTGGAGGAGGAGGAGGAGGAGCAGGAGGAGGAGGGGGAAGAGACAGCTGGGCACACTGCTGAGGGTACCCATGCAGCTTGCCTCTCATCTGCTCAGCATGCATGGGCTGTGCAGGAGGAGGATCCTGAAAGTCATCTTGCCAGCGAGGACAGCCATGTCTTGCGTACTGGCACCCTGGCACACATGGATGACTTCATGTTAGGCTGCCTTTCTCGTGACCCTCGCGTTAGACGCATTCTGGCCACTACGGATTACTGGGTGTACATCCTTCTCGACCCACGGTATAAGGGGAACCTTTCCACTCTCATTCCCGAATAGGAAAGGGGTTCGAGAAAGATGCTATACCACAGGGCCCTGGTGGACAAACTGATGGTAAACTTCCCATCTGACAGCGCTTGCGGCAGAAGGCGCAGTTCCGAGGGCCAAGTAGCAGGGGAGGCGCAGAGATCAGGCAGCATGTTTAGCGCAGGCAGGGGAAAACTCTCCAAGGCCTTTGCCAGCTTTATGGCTCCCCAGCAAGACTGTGTCACGACTCCCCAGCCAAGGCTGAGTCGGAAAGAGCACTGTAAAAAGATTGTGAGGGAGTACGTAGCCGATCATACCACCGTTCTATGTGATGCCTCTGCTCCATACAACTATTGGGTGTCAAAGCTGGACACGTGCCACGAACGTGCGCTGTACGCCCTGGAGGTGCTGGCTTGCCCTGCCGCTAGCATCTTGTCAGAGAGGGTGTTTAATGCAGCTGGTGGGATCATAACGGACAAGCGTACCCGCCTGTCAACTGCCAGTGCCGACATGCTTACACTCATAAAGATGAACAAAGCCTGGATTTACCCAGACTTCTCTTCTCCACCAGCGGAGAGCAGCAGTACCTAAACAATCTTTTCGCTGCAACTGCAGATAAAAGCACTCTTCTCTATCACCGTAAAAAAAAAGGAACATTTACCTTTGTCAATCTGTCTATAATATTAGTACTCCTCCTCCTGAAACATCCTCTCAGCACGCGGAACTGCCCATTTTTCTGCGGCCCAAAGGGCTCATATAACTTTTATCTAACAATATTTTGACTTTTCTAACTGCAGCATTGAAACTTCAATATGAACCATTTTTTTTTTAGTTTTTTTTTAACAGGGCTGCCTCCAGACACAGTAAGCTAAAATATTAATGGGTTTCACCTGCCCTCTCGGTTGAGCAATTTTTCTGGGGTACATTTGTACTGTCGGTACAGCAATTTTTTGGGCCCTCGCCTACACTGTAATCCAAGTAATGTTTCTGGCCTTCGCCTACACTGATGGTACACCAATGTGTCCGGGGTTGGCCTACACTCTTGCTACAGAAATGTCACCCGAGTCTGCCTGCCTATACTTCTGCCACAGTAATGCTACATGGGGTCTGCCTATACTTCTGCGACATAAATGTTACTTCGGTCTGCCTATACTTCTGTTCCTGAAATGCTACAGGGGTCTGCCTACACTGCTGCAAATGAAATGTTACTGGGGTCTGTCTATACTGTTGCTACTGAAATGTTACTGCGGTCTGTGTATGCTGCTGCAAATGAAATGTTATTAATGCTGGGCTATGCCAATACTGCTGCTACGGAAATGTTACAGCCGTCTGTCAATACTTTTACTAATACTGCTCAAATGTTACTGGGGTCTGTATACGGCTGCAAATGAAATGTTACTGGGGTCTGTCTATGCTGTTACTACTCAAATGTTACAGGGCTCTGTCTATACTGTTACTACTGAAATGTTACTGGGCTCTGCCTACACTGCTGCTACTAAAATGCTACAAGGGTCTGTCTATACTGTTACTAGTGAAATGTTACTGGGTCTGTCTATACTGCTGCCAATGAAATGTTACTGGGGTCTGTCTATACTGCTGCAAATAAAATGTTACTGGGGTCTGCTTATGCTGTTACTACTCAAATGTTATGGGCTCTGCCTATACTGCTGCTACGGAAATGTTACTGGGGTCTGTCTATACTGTTAGTACTGAAATGTTACTAATTCTGGGCTCTGCCTATACTGCTGCTACTGCAATGTTACAGGTTTGTGGAAACGGAGGCTTGCCTAAGACGTGATGGCGGCGAGGACACGCTACTATGTCCAAAGTCGCAACAATTTTTTTATACTGATGTGGTTACTGGGAAGGTGCATATAACCACGGACACGTGGACAGGACACGTACTGCCTCAAAAACATTCCCCTCCTCTTCCTTCAACAATGAAAACATTCTTGGTAAATGCTTTTGCAGTGGTCCGTCTGGCTGCGGTCCAAGAATTTCACCTAAAACGACAGAATAAAAAAAGCCCCCCCCCCCCCCCCCCCCCGGCACACTTCATCCTGGCCACATTCTGAAAACCAACTAAATAAAACAGTGCTACTATGTCCACACTCCGCAACTTCATCCTGGCCACATTCCGAAAACCAACTAAATAAAACTGTCGTACTAGTCCGTTATCCCTAGCTGGAGCTTTCAGCCGACTCGTAGAGCAATGGTGGCTTCCAACTTCTTGGTACTGCTAAGTCCAAAGATAAGCATACAGCTGAGGTTGGAATACAGGTGACTATAGAACACAGCATCCCTGCAGGGCAAGGGACAGAGTAGCAGCAGGCGCCGATCCTTGGTGGAAGCAGGCCAGCTGAGAACCACATACTCCCTGAATGATTTTGGACTGACTGATGTTGAGGCCTTTACCTGTGATCATTTTTGGTAATTCCTAAGAAAGATGCGTGGTAGTAGCCGGAAACTTGGATTGCTGTTTGCTAACACTTTATTGTTACTACTGAAATGTAACTGATACTGGGCTCTGCCTATACTGCAGCTACTGAAATGTTACCGGGGTCCATTTATACTGTTACTACAGAAGTGTTAACCCTTTGCAATCCAATTTTGTATTCAGGGTGTCCTAGGGGGTTTTCTCTTTATTCCATTTCACAATGGCGCCATCTGCTGGCTAGAGCCAGTACTGCAGTATAGGACATGCTGGAGAGGCCCTCGACAACAGAGCGGCCAGTAATATACAGCAATAATACCCTGACAGACATCTTCCGACATCAGAGCTGTACAGCCTTCGATCAGAATGTCTTCAGACGTCAGACAGTGGATTGGAAAGGGTTAATAGGGTCTCCCTGGACTTCTGCAACATAACTGTTAGTGGGGTAAGCTTATACCTTTGCTTCAGAAGTATTACAGGGGTCTGTGCATACTATCGGTGCACTAAGTGTTCCCATTGTGGTGTTCAACGTACATGGCCCCCCCAAAAATTATCCAGACTGACTAGGGCATGCAGTATGGGCCGAAGCCTACCTGCATTTTATCTCACGTTACCTTAGCTATTCGGGGCACTGCTATGTTATGAATAATTCACAGAAAAAGCCAAAAATCCAATACCCCTTACTCTTCCAAGCAGACACGGTCGCCATAGGCAGTATCGTCACAAGGCAGGCACAATCGCCATCAGCAAAATCGCAGTAGGACAGGCGCAATCGCTATAAGCACTACAAGACAATGCTGTGGAGGACAAACCTGTCCATGGCAGGCGAATATGCTGTCACTCACTCAACCCACCCCGTTGGTGGGTTCCAGGGAGCCATCCATACTGTGGGTGCACGCAGACTTTCCATAGCGGAGTTCTACGTACCTGTGACAATGTAAATTACACATACTGACTGGAGCATGCAGTGGGGACCGAAGCCAACCTGCATTTCTTCTTGCATTACCTCAGCTTTAAGGGAGGCACTGCAATGGGATTAATTTATGTACTGCCGGTAGGTTCCAGGGAACCACCCATGCTGCGGGTGCACACGGAATTCCCATTGCGGAGCTGTACCTGCCTGTGTCTATTATAAAAAAAAACAAACAAAAAAACAGTCTGACTGGGGCATGCAGTGTGGGCTGAAGCCCACCTGTATTTTATCTGACGTTAGCTCAGCTGTGCAAGGCACTGCAATGGGATTTATTTATGTACCGCCGCTGGCTTCCAGGGAGCCACCCGTGCTGTGGGTGCACACAGAATTCCCATGGCGGAGTTGTACCTGCCTGTGATTTTTCTAAAAAAAACAACAACAAAAAAACAGTCTGACTGGGGCATGCAGTGTGGGCCAAAGCCCACCTGTATTTTATCTGACGTTAGCTCAGCTATCCGGGGCACTGCAATGGGATTTATTTATGTATCATTGGTGGGTTCCAGGGAGCCATTCATGCTGTGGGTCCACTCCACACAGACTTCCCATAGGGCAGTTGTACCTGCCTGTGACTATTAATTAAAAAAAAAAAAAAAAAACAGTCTGACTCGGGCATGCAGTGTGGGCCGAAGCCCACCTGTATTTTATCTGACGTTAGCTCAGCTATCCAGGGCACTGCAATGAATTCATGAATGGGTGAGAGACTGCTGCCTCTCATCTGATTGGTCCTGCTGAGCCAATGAGAGGCAGCAGTCACTCACCCATTCATAAATTCATAAATGGGTGTGTCAGTGAGATCTGCCTCTGATTGGTCAGGCTGTGACCAATTAGAGGCAGCTCATTCAGCAGGCGGGGATTTTAAATCCTCAGCTGCTGAATACTACTCACAGCTGTTCAGAGCAGTTCGGGAGGACTGCCGCTGGCCGCGCTGAACTCTGTCTGCCGGGACCAGGTGAGTATATATGTATGTATATATATATATATATATATATATATATATATATATATATATATATATATATATATATATATATATATATATTTTTTTTTTTTTTTATACATTTCTGGATGAATTGCAGGGAAGGGCTTATATATTTAAGCCCTTCCCGACAATTCATCCTGCGATCGCCGGCAGCCCATTGCTTTCAATGGAGCCAGCTGCATTGCCGGTTCCATTGAATTCAATGGGCTAACATCGTTCTTCTCTGCCACAGCTGTTACAGCTGTGGCAGAGGAGAACGATCTTTATGCTGACAGTGGGGGGGGGGGGGGGGTCTCACTCTTGCCACTATTGTGCTTAATAGTGGGACCTGGGAACTTGAGATGCAGCCCAACAGTTAGCCCCTTGCCTGCCCTATCCGTTTCTGTGTCGTTCCCATCACTTTCTTGAATTTCCCAGGTTTTCGCAAATGAAAACCTTAGCGAGCATCGGCGATATACAAAAATGCTCGAGTCGCCCATTGACTTCAATGGGGTTCGTTACTCGAAACGAACTCTCGAGCATCACTGAAAGTTCGACTCGAGTAACGAGCACCCAAGCATTTTGGTGCTCGCTCATCTCTATTGCCAACTCTTATACAGGAAGCAGAGGGCGTATCCAAATGTTGCTTGGTACAAAGATTAGTGTTACGTAGCTTACTGTTACAAAGGTGAAAATACTTATTGATCTTAAGACTTGTTGACATCTACCAAATATTCTCAAAGCTCTTAAGGCCCGTCTCAGACATAGAAATTACTTAAGTCAGGATATTGCTGTTGCAATTTTGGGAGATATCCAATATGTTCACCATTTTGTATGTATTTTCTGTTGTCAACTGTGAATATACAGTATTTTGTGTATGGTCTAATCCTTTGGGGGAAGGGAACATCGCCCCCCCTCCACAAGAATTGGAGAAGCAGTGCTGTGTGTCCAAGAACTGGTCAAACCAGTTCTAACTGGCAGAAACCTATCTAGGAATATCTTTGTCTTTGTCTTGGTCAAGCAGAGAGGAGAAACAGGATGTTCTTCTCATGAGACCAAATTCAAGAATGAACTGAGCGTGCTCACCGAAGTTCCTCCCAGATGGATGACATCACAAGCTACCTCACAAATACCTCCCTGTATGAACGACCAATCAGCACACTAAATGATGTAACCGTATACTTCCTGTGTTGAAACTTATTTAAGTTTTACCTGCGCTTAATAAAGCTAGAGACTCTTTTGGGGACACATGATGTAGACTCGTGGTCTTTGAAAGGCTCTCCAGGCCTGCACATATTATCTAATTTGAAACACACAGTATATCTGATATAGCGAATTTTGCGCTAACACATTAGACAACATTTCTGCAATAGTTGTGTGTCTTCTCTGTTAACATAGCTTAGCCTTATTTAATTTGTCTTTTGACTTATCTTAAAATCCTAGTTCCCGGCACTACAAAGCATAGGTTTCAGTCTTCTCATCACGGGCTTCCGTATCTACCAATTTGGGACCTGGCAACGAGGTCATCAGATCGGTAGCGGTGTGGTCTGATAACACAGAGGATGGGTGCTGCTCTGGTGAAGTCCTGAAGGCGAGCATGTGAGGTTCGTATTAGAGGGATGTTTAGTCTGAGTGTGTTAACGGATGGGAGTGAGAGGGCTGTGTGGTGTACGGAAAGGAGGGAGGTGATGCATGGTGGTGCGGCACCATGCACAGCTTTGTGGGTGCGGTTGAGGAGTTTAAATTTAGTTCTGCAGCGGATGGGCAGCCAATGAAGCGACTGGCATAGTGCAGAGGTGCCTGAATAATGGCGGGATAGAAAAAAAATGAGCCTAGCTGCCATGGTTAGTATGGATTGGAGCGAGTCTGGTGTGGGGGAAGCTGATGAGAAGCAAGTTGCAGCAGTCGAGTCAGGAGTGGTTGAATGCAACCACCAGTGTTTTTAGCATGTCCGTGGTGAGGAACAGACAAAATTTGGCAATATGTCTGAGGTGTAGGTTGAATATGTGGGCAAAAGATTGGATGCGCGGGTGTCTATCAGACCCAAACCAAACCGGCTGTTTACCACTCAGGGTATTTAAAGCAAACGTGGATGCTAGTACTTCTGTAAAAGTCTCATTAAATCAGTTACAGTTCCTTTCATCGCTCCAAAGACAGCATGAAACATGAAGAAATTTTAATGGGCAAAGCAGGACAATTCATTCTGTGTATGTGTCAGATAGCTGAACACCGCGCTGGGAAACCTTTGTGTACCAAGAGTATAGACAATCCCCTGAAGCATTTCTGTACCTGGAGTACAGGCGAACACCTGAAAAAAATGTCTTTACCAAAAGTATAGGCGAACCCCTGAAAAATTGGTGTACCAAGAGTGCCGGTGTACCCCTGAAAAAATGGGTTTACCAAGAGTGAGGGTGAAACCCAGAAACTTTTTTTTTTAAAGATAGAGCTCGTAGTTGCTTAATTTGTAACAGAGCCTGGATGCAGCCCTCCAAAAAATTTACTTTTAACAGAGCCTTTTGGCCCTCTGAAAACTTGACTGTTCAGCGTGAGGAAAGATGAGGGGGGGGGGGGGGATCAGAGAGGCATAGACCAAGCTACTTTCCCCCTTTTGGGGGGTGATAGAGGGTGCATGGTCCCCGAGTTCAGCGTAAGTTTGTGCCACGTGTCCAGTTTTAATCCAAGTAGTTTTTTTTTATTGAGTTTACATATGATAGGATGTTACATTCACATCATCACAGTAAATAGACTGATATATAAGAATATCACAAATAACAGGATTAGAAGATTACTGCTTACTTAACAGTCATTAATCATTGAAGGTGATTTTGATTGTCGCTGATAAAAAGCGATGAACAGAAATATATTTGGTATACATAAAGAAAACAAATATTTTTCAATAACCAAACTAAACTTCAGTGTGGTCTGCGATTATATCTCAGGAACTATGCACGACGCGTCTATATTAAAGAGTCCGAACAGGCTTATCGTAGGATATGATTTAGCCAGGGGTTCCACATGCGAGAGAAGTTAGGCATGGTGTCAGTTGATAATGCTAAAAATTTTTCGTAGGAGCAACAGTCAGACATAACATCAGAGACCTCGGATAGTGTTGGGAGGACTGCGGATCTCCACTTCCTGAAAACAACTAACTTGGCAACCATCATTAAGTGGCATATCAGTTTTCGCCTTGGAAATGGGATGTTGTTGCATTTTAGCAGCAGTAGGGCTAGTTCTGGTGTCTTAGAAATAGAGCAGTTAGAGATTTCTCGAGAAATAAGAAATATTTCTCTCCAAAACGATTGTATGGATGGACAGGACCAGAGTAAGTGTATGAGCGAGCCTTCTTGACCGCAGCCTCTCCAGCAATGTGGGTCCGTACCGGGAACACATCTAGCCAATTTAGCAGGAGTGTAGTACCATCTAGTTAAGGTTTTATATTGTATCTGGAGGAGATTGGCGGACAAGGTAGATTTATTTGCCCACTCAAAGGCTAATAGCCATTGATCTACAGAGAAGGATCTCCCCAAATTCATTTCCCAATTTAGCAAATGAATTTTCTTCCTTGTGCCCATATCTCCTGAAAGAATGTTGTAAAATTTTCTTGTTAAGGAGGTATTTGATGAATTTGCTTTGGAAAAGAAGCTGAGTAATTTATTAGGTAAATAGTACTTTTCCAAATGGGTCTTTGATAGAAAGGAGCATAGTTGGCAGTAAGAGTGGAACTCTTTATCAGAGATTCCATGTTTGATTTTTAAGGATTGAAAAGAAGCAATCCTTCCCTCCAGAAAAAGGTCCGCTATTTGGGTTATTCCTGCCTTGGTCCAATTCAGTATTGATAAGTTCGGAATGAAATAAGTGAGGATTTCTAGGGGGAGTTTAATCTCTCTTTTATTTGTATCTCCTTTTAATTTGAGCTTGCATATATTCCAGGCTTGTAAGGTTGCTAACATGGGCGGAGAGAAACCTTGAAGCTCCAAATCTAAGGTGGGGTGTAGAGGGGGTCCGGCTACTGTCGTAGCTAAGAGTAGGGACTCTAATTCTCTATTTTTGTTGAAGTGTTTTTCTATATGTTGCCATGGAGGGGGCTGGTCTGTACCTACCCAAGGGGCAGGCAAATTTAGATTGATAACTTGGCAATATGCCCACAAGTCCGGAACCCCCAAACCTCCTTGTCTACGGTTAAGAAACAATATTTTGGATGCAACTCTGGGTCTTTTATTGTTCCAGATGAAGGACGATAGTTGTCTCTGAAAAGCTACTATTTTGCTATAGGGGATTGGGAGAGCCATGGTGCGAAACAGGTATAAAAGTTTAGGTAGGACTAACATTTTGTACAACATAATTCTACCTATCCAGGATTGTTCATGTCTCCCCAGATAGATCAATTCCTCCTGAATTGAAGTGAAAAGAGGGTCTAGATTAAGCGCCAGCATTTCCGACAATGGAAGAGATAGGTTTATTCCCAAATATGGGATCGCTGTTTTCCATGAAAATTCAAACTCGGTTTGAATGGCCTCCTTTAGGGAGGAAGGAACGTTTATGCCTAGGATTAGGGAATTATTTATATTTAATTTGTAGTAAGATGCATTACTGAATTCTCCGATAATGTCCTGCAATGCCCTCAACGACGTTAGTGGGTTTGATAACGTTAGTAGGACATCATCGGCATAGAGTCCAATCTTGTGTTGTCTACCATTCATTGGGTAGCCGATGATATGGGGGGGGGGGGACATCTAATCAGTTCGGCCAAGGGTTCCATAACCATTATTAAAAGCAGGGGGGGGAGGGGGCAGCCCTGTCTAGAGCCGTTGGTGATTTGAAAGGGAACAGATAGGGCTCCATCAATCAAGACATTCGCCGACGGGCAAGAGTAAAGTGCCTTAATTGCTTTAAGTAAGTTATTACAGATGCCAAACTTTTCCAGGACCGCAAATGTGAAGTCCCAATGTAGTCTGTCGAACGCCTTCTCTGCATCCAGGGCAAGGAGTAGAGAAGGCGCTCGACTAGACCCCATGCGTGACAACAGGTTGACAACCCTTCTTGTTCCATCCGATGTCTGCCTACCTTTGGTGAAGCCCACCTGATCGCCATTGTGGGAGATATCCTATATGTTCACCATTTTGTATGTATTTTCTGTTATCAACTGTGAATATACTGTATTTTGTCTATAATGGTCTGAACTTCTGGAGGAAGGGAACATCACCTCCCCCCCCCCCACCTCCACAAGAATTGGAGGAGCTCAAGAACTGGTAAAACCAGTTCTAACTGGCCAAACCTTTTTAGGAGTGCTTTGTCTTGGACAGCAGAGAGGAGAAACAGGATGTTTCTCTCATGAAGCCAAATTCAAGAATGAACTGAGCGTGCTCACTGAAGTTCCTCCCAGATGGATGACATCACAAGCTACCTCACAAATACCTCCCTCTGAGAAATGGCCTATCAGCTCACTGTAACTGCTAAATTGCCTGACTTCCTGTGTTGAAACTTATTTAAGTTTTACGTGCGCATAATAAAGAGAGACTCTTTTGGGAACACATGATGTAGGCTTGTGATCTTTGAAAGGCTCTCCAGGCCTGTACACATATTATTTAATTTGGAACACACGGTATATCTATAATAGCGAATTTTGCGCTAACAAATTTGGAGGCACCGCTGGGATAATGAAGATCAGAGATATGAAGATATTTCATCGTTATCCGGACACAAGGGGACTTCGAAGCAGAGACGGACAGATAATGAGCTCAAACAAGGTAATAAGCTATTCTTATACCTGTACCATCTCTCCCTCTCTGCTATGATCCGCCCCAGGCCGGGTGAGTTGAAATATGATAAGTCTGTATCAAAAGAACTATGAAATAGATATACTGTGTTGTTTTTATGTTGTCTGTGAAGGAAATGTCCTGAGTGAAAGAAGGTGTGAGCTATGGGGGTTTATATATTCTTTGTAGTAGTGAATGGTGTGAACAGACTGCAGGTTAATAAGGAACAAAGAAAGTAGAATAACTTGTTAAAAGAAAGCAAAAAGGAAAGTTGATATAAGCAATTTTAGCTGAAGGTTATAGTAGTGAATAAAGTTGCTGAGAGTGTCCATGCGGTGAGTTTCCATTGTTCAACATGTGGCTGAAGAGGTCTCCCTTTGTTATGTGGGGGGAGGGGTGCACATGGAATGCTTGCATTTGCCATGTCTGCATACATCAACTCAAGGGAATTTGGGCTTGGAGTAAAGATTTGGGCTAGCCAGAGATTCTGCTCCGATTATGGCAGGCCAAACGGACTGTTGAGGTTCCACAATGTGGTGCCAAAAATACAGATCTGTGCCATGAGGTGCAGGAGTAGAGAATCTCAATTAATTAAGGATTTTTCCAATTACGACAAGATGGGCAGGGGTGAAATTGTAAGTGCTTATTAATAAGATAAGCCAGACCTGTGTCGTGAGTTGTGGGAAAAATCGAAGTATGACTCGCAAGCAAATTCAATGAGATGATGTTTGTAAACATAACTGGACACACAAAAATGGGAAAGGAAAAATAAAGTCAATGAGTTAAGGAAAGGTAGAAGGTTTAACAATGAACGGTGATAATAGCTGCTATCTGGAGTGGTAAATATAAGTACGTGGGTGAAAATGGGCATAAGTTGTATTATGTTTGTCATTGGATAGCCTATTCTGAACAAAATATGTAAAAACCGCGGTACATAAGAGTTTTCTTATAAATATATACTTTGTTCAATATGGGAAGTCCTATGAACAGTAAATACAATCCCAGTTTCTACTTCACATGAGATACTTATCAGTCCGTATATGAGTGAATGAAAACCCCAGTGAGTGTGAATTTGTGTGTATAAATGAAGGGCCGGTATGAGAGTTGGACTGTGTTATATGGTGTGTACTGTCCGTAACCAGAAATGAAATGAGGCAAGAATGACCAAACGCTGAGCCAGACCACAGGGGGTGGAGCTAGATGATGTAAGGAGATGGGAAGTAAGAACAATAGGAAGAGGTCTTGCTCCACCCTCAACACAGATCAGCCTAGGAGAGAAGTGTGTCTCCATTTAAGTGGATGTTGGTGTATATATATGTATATTGTGGTAATGTATAGAGGGAAGGTCACTCTTAGACTCCATGTTAGGTCTCTCACTTGAACAAATGTAGGTGACCAAAGGAGGGGCATCTAATTTTATTCCTGAGGGTAGTTGTGTGAGATAATAGTCCAGGATTACCACAGTATATATATATATATATATATATATATATATATATATATATATATATATATATATATATATATGTTCTTGGAGTATGTGGAGTTTTAAAAATATTGAGTCGTGTTAATTTGAATATTATTGAATTAAGATACTAAAATGAGAAAATTGTGTACTTGAAACACCTGATAAGTACTTTAGTCAAATTAATAACAAAAGTTCTATTCTAGAGTGTATCTCATTTTCAATTAACAACAGTATTTTACATGAAAATAGTTACATTTGAAAAATAAGTACATTTTTGATGCCAGTAATTGAGTTTATCCCGAAATGGTATCAGGGATACTAGTCCCTTAGTAAACCAGTAGTTTACCATCATTGGTGCAGTTGTTATGGTTGCAGATTGTAATAACAATATTTCCTCTCCTGTTTGCTGTACGTTTTCGTACAGGTACCAGAGATTTTGTGGGGCCCCTTAATATCATGCTTCCTCAAGGGGTCATAAAATACTGCATAGAGTACAAACTAAACATCTTTCAGCTTCCAGACTATCTATGTATGAGACTGCCCTGCTAGCACCCTCACATATCGCAATCAAGAGGGGTATAGTTCCAAAATGCCATTTCATATCTTTTACTGAATTTAGAAGGTTGAGAGGAGGGGCAACAGGCGCAGACCATGACATTAAATAGCAGTTGTTAGGGTTGTATGATTGTAGAAACACAAATGAAAAGAGAAACTAGGGGTCCTAACAATAATGTTGTAACTGCCATGATTAATGTAAATCTTGAGTTTTACCCATAGATGGTTCCAAATATCGGTGAAATGGACAAGTAAAACAGGCTATGCAATGGTAACCGACAGAAAGAGGTAATTGTACAAAAATCACTCTTTTCCTCATGAGACACTCAGTTACTCAGGAAATAGTGGTGATGGCGCTCACTGAAATATGTAAGCTGGCTGCAGGTAACACTGTTTGTGTCTGCACCGACTTAAGGTACACATTGGGAATCGTACACGATTTCACATCCTTTGTGGCACAGTGGACGTTTCATGGGGTCCTTGAGTAAGCCAATCCAGAACGCAGAAGAAATGTCTTTGTTCTACAAGGTTTTAGCTCTTTCCGCACAGGTGACTTATCATCAGAGTCCAGGCTTATGCCACAGAGACAACTACTGAGGCTGGAAGGAACCAGAGAGCAGGTACCGCAGCAGCCTGACTTCCATTGAATGAGGTAACGGCTGGTAACCTGCTTGCACCTGAAACAGGTGTAGATATTTCTCTGTTGCTTGCATTACAGGAACAGGCCTCAAAAAAAAGAAAAAGGAGGAGTGGAAAAGCGAGCGGAATGCTACTGGGGTCTGGCAGAAAGGTAAATGCCTGTGCCTCCCCTGCACGCTGTGCTCCATGATGTCACACCTGATCTATGAGCTAACCCATTCATCCAAGGAGGTAATGTGTGGTATGGTGTCTTCTGCTTGGCTTACCCCAGGGTTCAACACTGCTGCGATATGGTTTGTACAGGGATGCATAATATGCGCCCGTTACAATCCAGGCCAATTGGTCAAGGTACCTTCTCGGTGCGAGCCAGACTATCTGTATCAGTGACTGCAGAACGATAGCATACAGCTACCAAAGGTAGGTGTTTGGAGTTGTTGGTTTGCATAGACCTCTTTTCATGTTATTTGGAGGCGTGGCTTGAGGAAAAATAAATAAATAAAAATAATTTTTAACACGCCAAAAATATGACCTAAGAATATGTTTTATGAAAGTAATTTTGAATATTTAGGTACACCAGAAGTAATAATAAATAATAAAGGTAAACATTTTAATAGTCATCTACTTGGTTAGAACCACGCCTGATTGTAAGACTAAGTTGAGTCCCTATGAAGGTTTTGTTTGGTAATGCTGCTGTAATAGGCCTATGCTTATTCCAGGCCAAAAAGGAGGGTCTCACCTCCCAAGTGAGTGCCTTATATCAGGAGTTATATCATCTGTCACTCATAAATGTGTATTCTCCATGTTTCCAGATCAAAATGCACAGAATCCTTTCAAGTACTGTTAACCACTACGATCACAGTGAAACCTCAAGAAAAGCTAATTTGGGTTCATGTCAGACATTGAATAAAGATAATCAAGGGAGGAGACAAATGTGGCCCATATAATAGCGAATTTTGCGCTAACACCATGAATTATATCTGGGAGTATTTGAAGAAGTCTTGCCGCTAAAATTTTGGAAAAAAGTTCTGCATCCGAACTAAGTAAGGAAATAGGCCTAAAATTTGCTGGGTTATCTGGTGTTTTTCCTGGTTTGGGGATTGCAACAATAGTGGCCCGGAGCATCTCTGTTGGCATGGTGCTCTTTGTAATGGCTTCATTAAAGATATCAACTAAGTAGGGGGAGAGGGTCTGCGAATGGATCTTATAATATTCGTTTGTGAAACCGCCTGGGCCTGGTGATTTAAAGTTTTTTAATAGTTTGATAGTTGATAAAACTTCTGTTATAGTGATAGGGGCATCCAGATCGTATTTAGATGGGTCTATTTTGGGAAGGGTCACTTTTTGTAGGAAGTGGTTGATTAATTCTAAGGTCGGTTGGGGAGTGGCGGGGTCATTTTTTAAAATTGTATAGATTGGCGTAAAACAAGCTGAATTCGTTAGCAATATCTTGGGGATGGGTGAGCCTTACATTTGGGTTGCTAGGTTTGAGTAAAAATGGAACCCTTGCCTTTATAGGTTTTGGTTTGACTTTGTTTGACATAAGTTTGGAGGGCGTATTATATGAAGAATAATAATTAGCTGTCATGTAATTGGTGTTTTTATTATGTTCTTCTATAAGTAGTGATCTCAATTTTCTCCTAAGAGTTGCTAATTCGATATGATCAGACGTCTGGGAGGTTTTTTGGATTTTGGTTTCTATGGTTTGGATTTGGCTTAACAATTCGTCCATCAGTTTTTTCTTATTTATTTTATGTTGGGCGCTTATTTTGATCAGTACCCCTCTAATGACCGCTTTGTGGGCGTTCCATAGAGTGAAAGGACTGATTTCCGGGTCTGCATTTATCTCAAAATATTCCTTCAAGGCTTCAGCGATTAAAATTTTATTTTTGGGGATGTTCATTAACGGAACATTGTAGCGCCAAATCTTGGTGTTTGTTCTAGCGGGTCCAAGGTCTAATTTAAGGAATATTGGGGAATGGTCAGACCAAGTTGCTATACCAACTTCAGATGTCTTGACTAGTGGTAGTGTCCATCTATCTGTTATGAACAGGTCTATGCGTGAAAAAGTTTTGTGGCGTGGGGAGAAATACGTGAATTCTTTAGAAGAGGAATTCAAACATCTAAATAGGTCGTATAAAGCTTCTTTATGAAGCAAAGGGGAGAGTGTAGGCGAGGATCTATGGATATTTGTTGAGTCAAGATTTCTATCTGGCGTAATGTTAAAGTCTCCACCTATTATTAATTTACCTATCTGTAGTTTTTTTAACTTTTTTTATGGTTTTATTTAGAAAGGAAATTTGAGATGTATTTGGAGCATAAATGTTAGCAAACGTTATAGGAGTTTGATCAATAGTGCCGCATAGAATAAGGTACCTTCCCTTAGGGTCTATTAGGCTGTCTTTAAGTGTAAAGTTGACTTGGGCTTTAAAAGCAATTAATACGCCTGCTTTCTTTTTAGGGGCGCAGGCCATATAAATTTGGGGGAAATTTTTATTGGAAAATTTTGGGCATGCTAAAGAGGAAAAATGTGTTTCCTGTAGAAAAATCACATCAGCCCCCGTTTGCCTGGCATCCTTCCACACCATGGCTCTCTTAAATGGTGAATTTAGACCTCTCGCGTTTTGAGATGTAAGCCTAAGTGACATGGTTTTCAATCATGTGGATATTAAAGTTCCGAGAGTGAGACAAGACCACACAAACAACAGATAAACAATTATAGGTACATACGAATGAGAGTGCATCAGGTTCGACATTTGTAGGGGATGTCATGCAGATTTCTTGATGCCTAAGAAGAAAACTGAAGAGAACAAAACAAGTGTAACAAACATCAAGAAAGGCAGGGTTTGTTGCCTGCATACTGGTGGGGGAGAGCAAAAGTTCGCCTGAGGTTGGTCAACCTTCCCTCAAGGTTGGCATGAGCAATCTCACCCAGGAAACAAGAAGCAAAAAAGCTTAAATTTGGAGAGTCCCATTCTGGGTTTGGGAGTCTCTGAATGTAGATTCAAGTATGGGTCGTACGGGACCACGATTTGGATAATTTGTTGGGTCTTGTTGTAGAGGTGTCCCGGCTAAACTCCGGGAGATAAATATTCCACGTCGCGAGAGTCTTACTTCCCTCTTGGGGAGTTGCGATAATATGGAGGGTGCCGTCTTTGTTGATCAGCAGTTTCGTTGGGAAACCCCATTTGTATAGGATTTTGTTTGCGCGTAGTGCCGCCGTCACAGGAGCAAAGGCTTTTCTTGCTTGGATGGTTGCTTGGGAGAGGTCAGAGAATATTTGAATTTTAGAGAAAGGATCAGGCAAAGAGTCCATTTTTCGTGCTGCCTGCATCATGGCGTCTTTTACATGGAAAAAATGGATTCTCACAATCACATCCCTTGGAGTGTCTGGTGGGAGGAAATTTGGTTTGGGGAGTCTGTGAGCTCTATCTATAATTCGTTCAGACTCTGGAGTCCCTGGCAGAATGGCGGTGATAAGTTTTGCGAGGAAGGTTTTTAAGTTTGATTGATTTACGTTTTCTGGTATTCCTCTGAGTTTTAAGTTGTTTCGCCTACTCCTATCTTCTAGGTCCGCAAGTTTATTTTTAATAGCCGAAACCTCCTCCTCTAGTGAATAGTGTGAGTCAATTAGATTGTTATGTGAGGAGGTCAGCTCCTCCATCTTCTGCTCCACATGGTCTGTGCGGTCACCTAGTTCTTGTATGGATGAATTAACGGAAGTAGAAAGTATCTTAAAGTCCTTCTGCATAGACTTTCTCAAGGCCATCACTATGTTTTTTATAAACGATTCAGAGGCCGGTTGGTCTGTGGAGGGTAGGTTTATAAACGGATCTTCTGTCGCAAGTGAGCTGGTATCAGAAAGGGAGGGGGAGTCTACTCTTGGCCGTTGCTTTTCAGGGCTAGAGGTGGGGGAAAAAGCACTTCCCCGCTGATTTACTGTTGCAGGCGCCATCTTATCTATGTCTCTGGTGAGATTGTGTGTGATAGATTTTTCACTCACCCTCCTCTGGCGTTGTGACAGCGGCTCTTGTTGTTGCCTGGATGGGGAGGAATCACTGCTCTTCTCCCCTGCATCTACGATCGCTGCACAAGCTCCCTCTGACTCAGCAGAGGATTGCAGCGCTTCTCCGTCTATGGAACGTTCGGGGAGCGCGGGCGGGCCGTCCGCAGCTGCAGACTCTCCCCGGCCGGCACCCCGGGCAGAGAAGAAGTCGGAGACTTTCTGCGGGGGCGGCTTGGAAATCCTGCGCTTTGACATCGCTGTGTTCTCTCCGGTAGGTAGCTCGTCTTTAGGGTGAAGAAAGCTCTTTTAGCAGCTTAATAGTCGCTCGGAAGGGAACCAGCCAGCGGAGCCTAGCAAAAAGCGCCCAGCTCGGTCGGCAGTCAGCCCCCCCCCCCCCCCACACACACACACACACACACACACGTGTCCAGTTTTGACACCAAATAGTTGTGTAGAGTTGCTACTTGGCCCACTGAAGCACGTCCTCTACCACTAGCGTTGTCAGATGGGAAATTTAGCATCAGCTTTTCCACCAGGTCCTTGTGGTATTGCATCACTCTCGCACTCCTTCCCTCTTCGGGAATGAGAGTGGAAAGCTTCTCATTATACCGTGGGTCGAGAAGGGTGAACGGCCAGTGATCCTGGTTGGCCATAATACATCTAACGTGAGGGTCACGGGAAAGGCAGCTTAACATGAAGTCAGCCATGTATGCCAGAGTCCCAGTACGCAACACATCACTGTCTTCACTAGGAGTATGACTTTCATGATCCTCCTCCTTTGCTTCAGCCCATACCCGCTGAGCAGATGTGAGGGAAGTAGCATGGGTACCCTATGCAGTGTGGGCGGCAGTCTCTTCCCCCTCCTTCTCCTCCTCCTCCACCCCCTCCTCCTCCAATACGCATTGAGAAACAGGCATGAGGGTGGTCTGGCTATCAAGCGACATACTGCCATCCCCCATCTCCTGTCATAACCGCAAAGCATCGGCCTTTATGCTTAGCAGCAAACTTCTCAGCAGGCAAAATAGCGGGATGGTTACACTGATAATGGCCGCACCACCGCTCACCATTTGTGTAGACTCCTCAAAGTTTTCTAGGACCTGACAGATGTCTGCCATCCATGCCCATTCCTCTGCGAAGAACTGCAGAGGCTGACTACCACTGCGCCGGCCATGTTGCAGCTGGTATTCTACAATGGTTCTATGCTACTCGTACAGCCTGGCCAACATGTGCAACATAGAGTTGCAGCATGTGGGCATGTCGCACAGCAGTCGGTGCTCTGGCAGCTGGAACTGATGCTGCAGTGTCTTGACGGTGGCAGCATCTGTGGTGGACTTCCTTAAATGGGAGCACACGCGGCACACCTTGCTGAACAGGTCAGACAAATGGGGGTAGTTTTTCAGAAAGCGCTGAACCACTAGATTAAGCATGTGGGCCAGACATGGCATTGGCATGGCTGCCAAGCTACAGAGCCGCCACCAGGTTACGCCCATTATCACACACGACCATGCCTGGTTGGAGGTTCCGAGCTAAAGCCACTGATCTGTCTGCTCTGTCAAACCCTGCAACAGCTCTTGGGTGGTGTGCCTCTTCTATTCCAAGCCAGAGAAACCTTCACGGACGTAGGACCCGGAATCCTCGGTGTGGGTAGCACGTGAGCAGACCCAAGGTCAGACTCGGTCTCTGCCTCCACGAAGTTCACCCAATGTGCAGTCAGGGGGATGTAGTGTCCCTGCCCTACAGCACTTGTCCAAGTGTAGGTGGTTAAGTTGACCTTTTCAGTTACCACGTTTGTGAGGGCACGGTTTATGTTGAGTGAGACGTGCTGGTGTAGGGCGGGCACGCACACCGGGAAAAATAGTGGCCACTGGGGACCGAGTACTGAGGTAACGCCGCCGCCATCATGTTGCAGAAAGCCTCAGTTTTTACTAGCCTGCATGGCAGCATCTCCAGGCTAAGTAGCTGTGCGGTATGCACGTTTAAAGATTGTGCATGTGGGTGTGTGGCAACTAGAGATGAGCGAGCGTACTCGTCCGAGCTTGATGCTCGTTCGAGTATTAGGGTGTTCGAGATGCTTGTTACTAGAGACGAGCACCACGCGATGTTCGAGTTACTTTCACTTTCATCTCTGAGACATTAGCGCGCTTTTCTGGCCAATAGAAAGACAGGGAAGGCATTGCAACTTCCTCCTGTGATGTTCTAGCCCTATACCACCCCCCTGCAGTGAGTGGCTGGGGAGATCAGGTGTCACCCGAGTATTTAAATCTGCCCCGCCCGCCGCTCGCCACAGATGCATTCTGACAGAGATCAGGGAAAGTGCTGCTGATGCTGCTGCTTCTATAGGGAGAGCATTAGGAGTTATTTTAGGCTTGAAGAATCCCAACGGTCCTTCTTAGGGCCACATCTGACCGTGTGCAGTACTGTTGAGGCTGCTTTTAGCAGTGTTGCACTTTTTTTTTTTTTTTGTATATCGGGCGTGCAGAGCATTGCGCCCTCAGTCTGCAGTCATTGTACATAGTATATGGCCAGTACTGGTGAGGCAGGGACAGTGGGAAAGGTGAAAGAGATATACTGTCTATATAGGCAGTGGGCTTTTTCAAACAAATTTGCGAAAAATACTATATTTGGGCTGCCTGTGACCGTCTTCAGTGTACTGAGTGTCTGCTGGGGGTAGTAGTCCTAATTAATACGCAGCTAAGTGTTACAGCAGGCTTGTGCAAAAGTGTTTCCTGGCTCTGCGTTTGCCCGTTACATCACCGCTGTCATCCCGTCCAGAGGGAAACAGTATACATATAAACGCTGCCTACAGTATCTGTCTGCTGTCTCAGCTCAGCCTTTCAAAAAATAGAAGCAAAATACTTAAGGCCCACTAGTGGCGTTTGGCCACTTGACTGCTTCAGCGCTGTGAATTTCACTAGCTGAGTCATACGCACCTACGTCTCACTACAGGCGTGCGCTAAATTGTTTCCTGGCTCTGCGTTGCCCGTTACATCACCGCCGTCATCCCGTGCAGAGGGAAACAGTATACATATATACACTGCCTACAGTATCTGTCTGCTGTCTCAGCTCAGCCTTTCAAAAAATAGAAGCAAAATACTTAAAGGGGTTGTCCCGCGCCGAAACGGGTTTTTTTTTTTTTCAACCCCCCCCCCCCGTTCGGCGCGAGACAACCCCGATGCAGGGAGGTAAAGAAAGCTCACCGGAGCGCTTACCTGAATCCCCGCGCTCCGGTGACTTCTCTACTCACCGCTGAAGATGGCCTCTTCCTCCGTGGACCGCAGCTCTTCTGTGCGGTCCACTGCCGATTCCAGCCTCCTGATTGGCTGGAATCGGCACGTGACGGGGCGGAGCTACACGGAGCTACACGGAGCCCCATAGAAGACTGCAGAAGACCCGGACTGCGCAAGCGCGGCTAATTTGGCCATCGGAGGGCGAAAATTAGTCGGCACCATGGAGACGAGGACGCCAGCAACGGAACAGGTAAGTATAAAACTTTTTATAACTTCTGCATGGCTCATAATTAATGCACAATGTACATTACAAAGTGCATTATTATGGCCATGCAGAAGTGTATAGACCCACTTGCTGCCTCGGGACAACCCCTTTAAGGCCTACTAGTGGCCTTTGGACACTTGACTGCTTCTGCGCTGTGAATTCCAATAGCTCAGTCATGCGCACCTACGTCTCACTACAGGCTTGCGCAAAATTCGTTCCTGGCTCTGCTGTGCGTTCCATAAGCGAAGTCAGCCTCTAACCACAGGCCAATAAGCGGCACATTTAATTACAGCGGTCTGTTTCTGCACTACTGGTAATACACCATGCTGAGGGGTAGGGGTAGGCCTAGAGGATGTGGACGCGGGCGAGGACACGGAGGCCCAAGTCAGGGTGTGGGCACAGGCCGAACTCCTGATCCAGGTGTATCGCAGCCGACTGCTGCGGGTTTAGGAGAGAGGCACGTTTCTGGCGTCCCCAGATTCATCTCACAATTAATGGGTCCACGCCGTAGACCTTTATTAGAAAATGAGCAGTGTGAGCAGGTCCTGTCGTGGATGGCAGAAAGTGCATCCAGCAATCTATCGACCACCCAGAGTTCTACGCCGTCCACTGCTGCAACTCTGAATCCTCTGACTGCTGCTCCTCCTTCCTCCCAGCCTCCTCACTCCATTACAATGACACATTCTGAGGAGCAGGCAGACTCCCAGGGACTGTTCACGGGCCCTTGCTCAGAATGGGCAGCAATGGTTCTTATCCCACCGGAGGAGTTTGTCGTGACCGATGCCCAACCTTTGGAAAGTTCCCGGGGTCCGGGGGATGAGGCTGGGGACTTCCGGCAACTGTCTCAAGAGCTTTCAGTGGGTGAGGAGGACGACGACGATGAGACACAGTTGTCTATCACTCAGGTAGTAGTAATTGCAGTAAGTCCGAGGGAGGAGCGTATAGAGGATTCGGAGGAAGAGCAGCAGGGCGATGAGGTGACTGACCCCACCTGGTTTGCTAAGCCTACTGAGGACAGGTCTTCAGAAGGGGAGGCAAGTGCAGCAGCAGGGCAGGTTGGAAGAGGCAGTGCGGTGGCCAGGGGTAGAGGCAGGGCCAGACCGAATAATCCACCAACTGTTTCACAAAGCGCCCCCTCGCGCCATGCCACCCTGCAGAGGCCGAGGTGCTCAAAGGTCTGGCAGTTTTTCACTGAGAGTGCAGACGACCGACGAACAGTGGTGTGCAACCTTTGTCGTGCCAAGATTAGCCGGGGAGCCACCATCACCAGCCTCACCACCACCAGCATGCGCAGGCATATGATGGCCAAGCACCCCACAAGGTGGGACGAAGGCCGTTCACCGCCTCCGGTTTGCACCACTGCCTCTCCCCCTGTGCCCCAACCTGCCACTGAGATCCAACCCCCCCTCTCAGGACACAGGCACGACCGTCTCCCGGCCTGCACCCACACCCTCACCCCCGCTGCCCTCGGCCCCATCCACCAATGTCTCTCAGCGCACCGTCCAGCCGTCGCTAGCGCAAGTGTTTGAGCACAAGCGCAAGTACGCTGCCACGCACCCGCACGCTCAAGCGTTAAACGTGCACATAGCCAAATTGATCAGCCTGGAGATGCTGCCGTATAGGCTAGTGGAAACGGAGGCTTTCAAAAACATGATGGCGGCGGCGGCCCCGTGCTATTCGGCTCCCAGTCGCCACGACTTTTCCCGATGTGCCGTCCCAGCCCTGCACAACCACGTCTCCCGCAACATTGTATGCACCCTCACCAACGCGGTTACTGCCAAGGTCCACTTATCAACGGACATGTGGACAAGCACAGGCGGGCAGGGCCACTATATCTCCCTGACGGCACATTGGGTGAATTTAGTGGAGGCTGGGACCGAGTCAGAGCCTGGGACCGCTCACGTCCTACCCACCCACAGAATTGCGGGCCCCAGCTCGGTGCTGGTATCTGCGGCGGTGTATGCTTCCTCCACTAAACCAACCTCCTCCTCCTACGCAACCTCTGTCTCGCAATCAAGATGTGTCAGCAGCAGCACGTCGCCAGCAGTCGGTGTCGCGCGGCGTGGCAGCACAGCGGTGGGCAAGCGTCAGCAGGCCGTGCTGAAACTACTCAGCTTAGGAGAGAAGAGGCACACGGCCCACAAACTGTTGCAGGGTCTGACAGAGCAGACCGACCGCTGGCTTTCGCCGCTGAGCCTCCAACCGGGCATGGTCGTGTATGACAACGGCCGTAACCTGGTGGCGGCTCGGCAGCTCGGCAGCCTCACGCATGTGCCATGCCTGGCCCACGTCTTTAATTTGTTGGTTCAGCGCTTTCTGAAAAGCTACCTACGCTTGTCAGACCTGCTCGGAAAGGTGCGCCGGCTCAATGCACATTTCCGCAAGTCCAAGACGGACGCTGGCACCCTGCAACATTGGTTTAATCTGCCAGTGCACCGACTGCTGTGCGACGTGCCCACACGGTGGAACTCTACGCTCCACATGTTGGCCAGGCTCTATGAGCAGCGTAGAGCTATAGTGGAATACCAACTCCAACATGGGCGGCGTAGTGGGAGTCAGCCTACTCAATTCTTTACAGAAGAGTGGGCCTGGTTGGCAGACATCTGCCAGGTCCTTGGAAACTTTGAGGAGTCTACCCAGATGGTGAGCGGGGATGCTGCAATCATTAGCGTCACCATTCCTCTCCTATGCCTCTTGAGAAGTTCCCTGCAAAACATAAAGGCAGATGCTTTGCGCTCGGAAACGGAGGCGGGGGAAGACAGTATGTCACTGGATAGTCAGAGCACCCTGTCTATATCTCAGCCTGTTGAGGAGGAGGAGGAGGAGGAGGGGGAGGAGCATGAAGAGGAGGGGGAAGAGACAGCTTGGCCCACTGCTGAGGGTACCCATGCTGCTTGTCTGTCATCCTTTCAGCGTGTGTGGCCTGAGGAGGAGCAGGCGGAGGAGGAGGATCCTGAAAGTGATCTTCCTAGTGAGGACAGCCATGTGTTGCGTACAGGTACCCTGGCACACATGGCTGACTTCATGTTAGGATGCCTTTCTCGTGACCCTCGCGTTACACGCATTCTGGCCACTACGGATAACTGGGTGTACACACTGCTCGACCCACGGTATAAGGAGAACATTTCCACTCTCATACCCGAAGGGGAAAGGGGTTCGAGAGTGATGCTATACCACAGGACCCTGGCGGACAAACTGATGGTAAAATTCCCATCCAACAGCGCTAGTGGCAGAAGGCGCAGTTCCGAGGGCCAGGTAGCAGGGGAGGCGCGGAGATCAGGCAGCATGTACAGCACAGGCAGGGGAACACTCTCCAAGGCCTTTGACAGCTTTATGGCTCCCCAGCAAGGCTTAGTCGGCGGGAGCACTGTAAAAGGATGGTGAGGGAGTACATAGCCGATCGCACGGCCGTCCTCCGTGACGCCTCTGCCCCCTACAACTACTGGGTGTCGAAGCTGGACACGTCGCCTGAACTCGCGCTGTATGCCCTGGAGGTGCTTGCTTGTCCTGCGGCTAGCGTCTTGTCAGAGAGGGTGTTTAGTGCGGCTGGGGGAATCATCACGGATAAGCGTACCCGCCTGTCAACCGACAGTGCCGACAGGCTTACAATCATAAAGATGAACAAAGCCTGGATTTCCCCAGACTTTTCTTCTCCACCAGCGGACAGCAGCGATACCTAAACAATACGTAGGCTGCACCCGCGGATGGAAGCATCGTTCTCTATAACCATAAAGAACGGGGACCTTTTAGCTTCATCAATCTGTGTATTATATTCATCCTCCTCCTCCTGCTCCTCCTCCTGAAACCTCACGTAATCACGCCGAACGGGCAATTTTTCTTAGGCCCACAAGGCTCAGTCATATAACTTTTGTAAACCATGTTTATACGTTTCAATTCTCAATTCAATAAAGCATTGAAACTTGCACCTGAACCAATTTTTATTTTAACTGGGCCGCCTACAGGCCTAGTTACAAATTAAGCCACATTAACCAAAGCGATTAATGGGTTTCACCTGCCCTCTTGGTTGGGCATGGGCAATTTTTCTGAAGTACATTTGTACTGTTGGTAGACCAATTTTTTGGGGCCCTCGCCTACATTGTAATCCTAGTAATTTTTAGCCCACCTGCATTAAAGCTGACGTTACCTCAGCTGTGCTGGGCACTGCAATGGGATATATTTATGTACCGCCGGTGGCTTCCTGGGAGCCACCCATGCTGTCGGTCCACACAGAATTGTAACTGCATGTGTCCACTTCTAAAGAACCCCAATCTGACTGGGGCATGCAGTATGGGCTGAAGCCCACCTGCATTAAACCTGACGTTACCTCATCTGTGATGGGCGATGCAATGGGATTTATTTATGTACCGCCGGTGGCTTCCTGGGACCCACCCATGCTGTCGGTCCACACGGTGTTGTAACTGCATGTGTACACTTTTAAAGAACCCCTGTCTGACTGGGGCATGCAGTGTGGACCGAAGCCCACCTGCATTAAACCTGACGTTACCTCAGCTGTGATGGGCAATGCAATGGGATTTATTTATATACAGCCGGTGGGTTCCAGGGAGCCACCCATGCTGTGGGTGCACACGGAATTCCCATTGCGGAGTTGTACCTGCCTGTGACTATTTATAAAAAACCCCGGTCTGACTGGGGCATGCAGACACCTTGACAGAATGAATAGTGTGTGGCACATGGGTTCCCCATTGCTATGCCCACGTGTGCAGCTCCTGATGGAGGTGGCACAGGATTGGATTTCTCATTGCTTCTGTACAGCATTATGGGCTATCGCTCCGTCACTTTTAAAGAGGGTCGCTGCCTGGGCGTGCCAACCCTCTGCAGTGTGTGCCTGCGGTTCCTCCTCGTGGCAGACACACTTATAAATAGACATGAGGGTGGTGTGGCTATGAGGCCAGCTGACGTCTGCACAGGGACACGTTGGTGTGCGCTGTGGACACTGGGTCGTGCGGGGGGGGGGGGGGGGTTGGGAAGCATGTTACCCAGGAGAAGTGGCAGCGGAGTGTCATGCAGGCTGTAATTGTGCTTTGTTGGAGGTCGTGTGGTGCTTAGCTAAGGTGTGCCTTGCTAATGAGGGTTTGCCAGAAGTAAAAATTGTTGGGATGGGGGGGGGTGCTATTGTGGCTTAATAGTGGGACCTGGGAACTTGAGATGCAGCCCAACATGTAGGCCCTTGCCTGCCCTATCCGTTGCTGTGGCGTTCCCATCACTTTCTTGAATTGCCCAGATTTTCACAAATGAAAACCTTAGCGAGCATCAGCGATATACAAAAATGCTCAGGTCGCCCATTGACTTCAATGGGATTCGTTACTCGAGACGAACCCTCGAGCATCACAAAAAATTTGTCTCGAGTAACGAGCACCCGAGCATTTTGGTGCTCGCTCATCTCTAGTGGCAACGTATTTCCGCTTTCATTCCAACGATTGGGTTAGCGACAGCTAACGCTACACTGGTGCGCTGGGACACATTGGTGGAGGACCGTGAAGGTGAGGGTGTGGGTGCAGGCCGGGAAAAGCTTGTGTCTGCGTCCTGGGAGGGGGGTTGCATCTCAGTGCCAGGATGTGACACTGGGGAAGAGGCAGTGGTGTGACCCGCAGGCGGTGAATGGCTTACGTTCCACCTTGTGGGGGTGCTTAGCCATCATATGCCTGTGCATGCTGGTGGTGGTCAGGATGGTAGCGGTGACTCCCCGGCTGATCTTGGTGCGACACAGGTTTGCACCACTGTCTGTTGGTTGTCTGTGCACTCAATAAAAAACCTCCAGACCTTCGAACACCTTTACCTCTGCATGGAGGCTTGCCGTGAGGGGGTGCTGTGGGGGACAGTTGGTGGATTATTTGCTATGGCCCTGGTTCTCCCCCTGGCCACCACACTACCTCTTCCAACCTGCTCTGCTGCGTCCTCTCTCCCCCCATGAAGCCCTGTCTTCAGTAGGGTTTGCAAGCCAGGTGGGGTCAGTCACCTCATCGTCCACCAGCTCTTCCTCTTACTCCTCAGTCAGCTCCTCCCTCCGACTAATTGCCCTAACAACCACCTCGCTGACAGACAACTGTCTCATCCTCATCATCCACAAATAGCTCTTGAGACAGTTATTTAAAGTCCCCACCCTCATCACCCTGAGTCTGTGAAAGTTCCCCATTTTCGGCATCGGTCACGACAAACTCCTCACGTTGCTGTGGAACCATTTTTTTTTAGACTCAGGGCAGGGACGCAGGAAGAGTTCTTGAGTGTATGCCTGTTCAACGCAAATTCCCCTTTTCCTGGAGTGACCAGGCTGGGAGGAAGGAAGAGCAGCCTGAGGATACAGAGGTGCAGTCCCTTGGGTGGCGTGAGTGGGCTGTGTGGAAGACTGGGTACTGGATAAAGTACTGGAGGTGTTATCCGCTATCCACGTCAGCACCTGATCGCACTGCTGTGCTTTTAATAATGGTCTACCATGCGGACCTGCAAAATATGACATGAAGCTGGGGAGTGGAGATAAGCGGCGCTCTACCAATCCTTCAGCAGCAGGCACTGTTTCACCCTGCCCAGGACCTCGGCCTGTGCCCACACCCTCATTCTAACGCCCGCGTCCACGACCTCGTCCTCGACCCTTACCCCTAGTCCTCGTCGTGTAGGGTAAATGACAGAGCAGGGCCAGAAAAAAAAATCAATGTATACCTCTGATACCTAGGGCTAATTCACCACCCACAGAGACTGGTAGATTTAAGAGACTCTGAGCAAGGCCAGAAAAAAATGTAACCAGTGTAAAGTGCTGAGACCTAGGCCTCATTAACGGCACACAGAGACTGATGGATATCAGAGGCTTTGTGCAGTGCCAGAAAAAAGATTGAACCTGTGTAAAGTGCTGACATCTAGGCCTAATTCACCGCCCACAGAGACTGGCAAATATGAGAGGCTCAATGCAGTGCTAGAAAAAAATTAAGAAGTGTAAAGCACTGAAAACTATTCCTAATACACCACACACAGAGACTTGTAGATTTAAGAGGCTTTGAGCAGGGCCAGAAAAAAAAAATACTGTATAGCGCTGAGAAGCAGGGCTAATTCACCGTCCACAGAGACTTGTAGACTTGAGAGGCTTTGAGCAAGGCCAGAAAAAATTGAACCAGTGTAAAGCGCTGATACCTAGTAGTAATTTACCGTACACAGAGAATTGAAGATTTGAGAGACTCTGTTCAGGGCCAGAAAATCAGTTACGGTTCATTGCATCACACCAAAGACTGGATGAACCACAAATAAATTCCACAGGCCAAACTTGGCACAGTTGCCATCACCCAGGACCTTAGCCTCTCCACCCACCCTCAACAAACGTGGGCATAAAGTGGACTTGAATGCTAGCACTTCTGTGAAAGTCTCAATAAATCAGTTACGGTTCCTTTCATCGCTCCAAAGACAACATGAAACATGAAGAAATTTTAATGAGCAAAGCAGGACAATTCAATCTGTGTATGTGTCAGATAGCTGAACACCACGCTGGGAAAATGTTGTGTAACAAGAGTTTAGACGAACCACTGGAAAATTGGTGGACCAAGAGTACAGGTGAACACCTGGAAACATTTGTTTAGCAAGAGTATAGGCGACGCCCCAAAAAAGTAAAATAGTTTGCTAAGAGTAAAAGCGAAGGCCTGAAAAAATTGTGTACCAAGTATCAGGGTAAAATTTCTAAGTACAGCACCAATCGGGCCCACCCCACTTTCCCCGTTGCCGGCGGTAAGAAGAGACACCACACAGGGATCTGGTATCATTCCTCACACGGGACATGGCTGCGCTGTGCTGACGTGCTTTATTACAGATTACAGATTACTGCCCATATATGGTTATAAGCCCATCACCCTTTGTCCCCTCACCAACAAGGGGTGATGGGCTTATAACCATATATGGGCAGTCCGGATTTTCGGCCTGAGACAGTGAAAATTATGTACATGGTTGAACATCTTGATACGGCACTTCTGGGGAAACGGCCAAGTACATGCGGACTTCATGTCTGGTTCTTCTTTGCTGTGTTTAAGATACATTTTGTTCAAGATACGTTTTTGTCTTCGCCTGGCAAGGCCTCTTGGAATATCTGATGTAAGGCGACATATAAGTTTTTTTCATTTGGAATTGAATAGAACTTGCATACAGGTATAAAGCATAAAAAAACATATGGCAATATATATATATGTATATATATCCTCACAAACCCCCCTAAAAAAACTTAATATGGAGATCAAGCATCAGACCTTGCACTCTTCCTCGGTCGTCTCTCACTTGCGTCAGGGTTTCTCCACTGCCCGTAAGTCCCTACTCCTAAAAGGGGAGGGATCCCTACCTAACCTCAGAAGGAGGCCATGGATTCCTTGGGCTTATTTCCGGGCATCCATACCCTCTATCTGTACAAGTTAACACCCCACAGGGTGTGCCCTCGCCGGGACCTAAGGTCTTCTGCACTGTCCCTAGGCAAATGGGAATTCCACTGACAGTCCATCTTATGAGACCGGGGCAGGCGCAGTACTAGTCCATCTCTCCATTCTTCTGGTAACATAGTAGTTGGCATTATCGGAACTGGCTCTTCATCTTTTTCAAACAAGGGAAATTTTGGTGTCACATAATCCAGTCCCTTACTCATACTCTTTTTGATCAAAGGAATAATACACAAACAGGAAATTACATACCCCACCTCTTTCTGCGAAAATCATATCCACGGCCACTCTATTTTGGAACGCCATGGATGCAGTGAGCCTTAATTGGTCAGCTAACCCTTGTAAAGCATCTCTGGTGTAGTTTACAAACCTCTGCTGATTGTAATAGATATAATTCATCCAATCTACATTATTATTAACAGTGACAATAGCAAATAAGGACTTAAAACCTGCTTTAACCTGATCTCTAGAATTAAATTAATCTCGCACCCCCCTTGGCACTCCTATTGCATCTATGTATACATGTGGATTAAAGTTACCACCTGGAGCGTCAACTTATCTCTTAGCACGATGCGGTGTTGGATTCTCACCCTCAGTGTAGTCTTCATATTGCACATTTCATTGTATTAATTTGTTGTGAAACAGGGGGCTAGTGTACAGTAGTCAAAGGTGTGTTAGAGGAATTGTACCACATTATAGCATGTAAAGGATATACAGGATCATTAGTTTTTTCAGTGCGAAGTGTGGATCCAAGTGGGCTTTCCTTCAAGCTTGACTGCAGTTGGGGCGGTGAGCAGCATCTGGTAAGGACCTTTAAACCGGGTTTCTCGCTCAAACTTTTTCACATAGACCCTGTCACCTGGTTTCAGATAGTGACACTCATCTGTAGGACCTGGGAGAAAAGCAGAGACTGCAGAATACATTATTGATAATTCCTTGGGGAGGCCTATGATAACATTAACAAGAAAATCATTCCCCAAATTCAGCTACTGTGGCATGTATCCTCCTAAGAAAAAGAAAAACTAATGGAAGACACTCAATTCAAAATTTGCCCATTTTCTTCATTGCCTTTTGTATCTACTTTCCCCCTACTCCGCGGATGGTAGGGTGTGTGAAAAACCTGGAATATACCCAAAATAGACATGATGTGTTGCATTATTTCACCTGTGACATTTGTACCTTTGTTTGACTCAATCACTTCCGGTACCCCGTATCTGCGGATTACCTCATTCATGAATTTCTGTGCGGTTACCTGCTTATTTACTTTGGTAACAGGGTCGGCTTCCAACCTGAAAAGACATCAACAACAACAAGCACATATTCATGCTTCCCAACAAGTAGGAGCTGAGTGTAGCCAATTTGCAATCCCTGAAATGGGTAGAGTGGCCTAGGCAAGTGTGGTGTGGCAAATTTTACTTCTGCCCTGTTGCTTACGGCAAAGATCATGCAAAATTGGACAAATGATGCAGCAGCTACAGAAAACCCAGGAGCCACCCGTCCTCGTTCAAGCGTCGACATCATTACTGCTTTGAGAGATGCGTCTTTCCGTGCGTCAGCTGGGCCATCATGGGGCACAGGGACTATGGTAAGCAAGTTCTGTTGACTGTTCACCATACGCCGTCCCTTTTTAGTCCATTTGTCTTTTTCTTAACTGTAAAGTCTTTAGCATGTCAAAGTCCTTATCAAAGTCCAAGTTCAAATCAAAGTCCAAGTGTAGTCAAAGTCCAAAGTTATTATCAAATTCTTCTTTTCTTCCATGGCTTGAGGGCCGCTGCCTTTGCTGTGTGGCCTGTGATGGCATTGCCTCTTGCTTCTTTGGTGTAGGAATTGGTGTGAGCTTTCCACCTTGTCAGGTAGAAGTAGGGCCTCCATGAGACTCTGCACCGCTGCAACATTCTTAATTGGCTGTCCTGCTGAGGTAAAAAACTGTCTGGCCTTCCATGTTGGGCCGTAATCATGAGCTATGCCAAATGCATACCGGGAGTCAGTGTAAATGTTTGCCGTCTTACCTTCCTCCACTCTACACGCCTCAGCGAGGGCTTTTAGTTCCGCTTCTTGTACTGCAACATGCGGAGGCAGAGCTTCTGCTTTTAGGACATCTTGTTGTGTAACCACTGTATATCCAGTGTGGAGTCGTCAATCACCCTGGGTACCATCTATAAAAAACAACTCAAAATATGCATTGTTAACAAGGGCTTTCAGTAACTTTTTTTTTAAAACTTAAATTTTCTTGTTGCATCAATGCTAGACAATCAGGCTGATATTCTATTTCAAAAAGATCAGAACCTTGTTGCAAAAAATTAAAAAAATTAAAAATGACTTGCAAAAAATTTAAAAATGGCTGAATTTAAAAATGGCTGACTTGCAATACCTAGATCACCTATGCCTCCCCCCCCCCCCCCTTTAAACCAGGGTACTCAATTGGAACAATAGTAGTCGGGTTTAAGTTAGTATAACATTGTAAAAAGATTTGATGGATGCAGATAAGGCCTGTAAGATGTTAGCATGTATAATAGAAACATGAGTTACACCGGGGAAGAATAACCTACAAAACATCTATTCATATTTGAAATGTGAGATCCCTTTAAGTGAATTCATTATTAGTCTGTTCCTGCATGCAATGTCTTATCAAAATTTGAGACGGGAGACAAAACAAAACAAAAACTTTTACTAGCTGCTCAAGCTCCTCACCCCTCCCTTGTGGACAAGAGGGATGAAACATTACGTACTATTACATCATCTAGCTCCACCCCTTCGATATTGGCTCCGTGCGTCCGTCTTCTCAGCTCCATTTCAGCGTAACAGTCCACACGTCCACATCTCAACCAAGCAAAGTCCCATGCATGGGGAGGACTTTTATCCCCAGTCAATTATCTGCATCACACATTCCACCACAGCTTGAACACGGGTCACTAACTCTCATCCATCCATGCTCTCAAGTCTGCTCCGTCACCCCCCTTGAAGGTGTACCAGTACATACAGATGCACAGACAAAAAAAGAAAAAAGTTTGGCAAACAAACATACATCAGTTGAAAAACATTGAGGTGAGTGCTTTCATTTTATAAAGTGCATAATTCTATTGAGATGAGATTGTGAATGAGCGCTATCTTTGACAAATTATGTGAAAAAGTTTGCTGAGTGACTGAGATATTCTATATTTCTTATCAACTGAAGCTATTATATGCTGTATTAAACACTGAAGTATTATAGAATCTGTGGGTGTTTTTCAACCCCCCTTGTGACCCTGAGCTCAGAGTGAATCTGAAAGCCCCCACCTTTTCAAAACAAACTGTTATCTCTCCGCGAATATGAAACACAGACTGAATTGTTTTAGCTAAAACTATTGCCTGCATTTTGAAATCATAATTACAGCGCAACATGTTCTTCATTTTCAACCCCTGTATAAGTAAGAATATACCTTAGAATGCTAGGTTTCCTGCCTACTAAGACGGTATAATTAATTAAATTCATTTCAAGCCTTCATTCCTTTACAGCAAGCAGATATATTATCCAGGGTTATTATTGCATTCTTTCTCTCGCTTCGTTATCTCTTGACCTTGAAAAGCTTACACAGACTCGCAGCTACATGTCAACAAAACTCTTCTCCCCTAAAAGCAAGCTCAGTTAACTATTTGCACACACAGTATATACATATATACACATATATATCCATATCTATTATCTATCTTGTATTATACACATTTTCATCTCTCTTTGCCAACAAATCACATGCATTGTAACTTTCTTATCGACTTTGCCTGCTTCTCATACTTCTCTCCCCTACCTAACTGCCAATGTAACCTTCAATAGACACTCTCCTGACGCCCTCTTGATCACTTACTGTACTTTTCAACATTTCACTTACAGATACTTTCTTAAACAAATAATGTGTACATACTTTCTCTGACTGTCTCTCTCTCTCTCTCTCCTCCTCCAGCATTTTCTAGCAAACCTTGGTCTTCCAAGGCACCTCTCGGTCCTAAAGACCTCCCTCCCAGACACCATTTTGTAATCTGCCGTGCGGGTCGGTGTCACACATTTTCATTAGAGTTTTCTTACATTCTACAAATTCATCCACACGGCGGCAGCCCTTGAGGGGCTCTGTCTTCTTTAATAAGGTCTTACGCATATTAGAACAACAACAATAATAATAATAACACGCTCCATAGAGTGCATCCCTCTTAATTTTCAAATTGTCAGCCCCTTATATACCGGCAAAACAACCGAGGGCATCTTCTTCCATGGAACCAGTCCCATAAAAATGCATCTCTCTGAAATCAAATCGTTAGCCCCATATATAAGGCAAACCGACCGAGAGTCCCTTTTTCTATGAGACTTATCTCATAGAGTGCGTCTCCTCCTCAGCTAAACCATTAACTAACTAAACTAAACCCGAGGGTCCCTTCTTCTATGAGACAAAATAAAAAGTAAGAGAAAAAAAACTTCTGCAGATACAACAATCTCCACTATTATTAAAATGTTAAAACTTCAAAGTACAAATAAACTACAGACTAGTTTCCGGGTGAGCCATTGGTGCGCATATCACGGTCAGTGGTCCATGACGGCAAACCCGGAGCCCACACGAGTTACCGTGTAGAACTCTTAACCCAACCCGTCCGGTCACAAACCACAGATAGTCAGTCCCGCTGCAAGACTCTCAGCGTAAAACACAACATAAATATATGCTGGCCTTACCTGGAGTTCTGTGAGTTGATCAGGCTCGGTTTGCAGCAGGACGGCTTCCCCGTGGCGTGGATCCTGGTGAATTGCGCTGTAAGCTCCGGTTTTGTCGCCGCACGTTCGGGCGCCATTTATCAGGGTAAAATTTCTAAGTACAGCACCAATCGGGCCCACCCCACTTTCCCCGTTGCCGGCGGTAAGAAGAGACACCACACAGGGATCTGGTATCATTCCTCACACGGGACATGGCTGTGCTGTGCCGACGTGCTTTATTACAGATTACATGAGATCTTATACCCTTTGTCCCCTCACCAACAAGGGGTGATGGGCTTATAACCATATATGGGCAGTCCGGATTTTCGGCCTGAGACAGTGAAAATTATGTACATGGTTGAACATCTTGATACGGCACTTCTGGGGAAACGGCCAAGTACATGCGGACTTCATGTCTGGTTCTTCTTTGCTGTGTTTAAGATACATTTTGTTCAAGATACGTTTTTGTCTTCGCCTGGCAAGGCCTCTTGGAATATCTGATGTAAGGCGACATATAAGTTTTTTTCATTTGGAATTGAATAGAACTTGCATACAGGTATAAAGCATAAAAAAACATATGGCAATATATATATATATATATATATATATATATATATATATATAAATATATATATATATATATATATATATATATATATATATATATATATATATATATATATATATATATCCTCACAAACCCCCCTAAAAAACTTAATATGGAGATCAAGCATCAGACCTTGCACTCTTCCTCGGTCGTCTCTCACTTGCGTCAGGGTTTCTCCACTGCCCGTAAGTCCCTACTCCTAAAAGGGGAGGGATCCCTACCTAACCTCAGAAGGAGGCCATGGATTCCCTGGGCTTATTTCCGGGCATCCATACCCTCTATCTGTACAAGTTAACACCCCACAGGGTGTGCCCTCGCCGGGACCTAAGGTCTTCTGCACTGTCCCTAGGCAAATGGGAATTCCACTGACAGTCCATCTTATGAGACCGGGGCAGGCGCAGTACTAGTCCATCTCTCCATTCTTCTGGTAACATAGTAGTTGGCATTATCGGAACTGGCTCTTCATCTTTTTCAAACAAGGGAAATTTTGGTGTCACATAATCCAGTCCCTTACTCATACTCTTTTTGATCAAAGGAATAATACACAAACAGGAAATTACATACCCCACCTCTTTCTGCGAAAATCATATCCACGGCCACTCTATTTTGGAACGCCATGGATGCAGTGAGCCTTAATTGGTCAGCTAACCCTTGTAAAGCATCTCTGGTGTAGTTTACAAACCACTGCTGATTGTAATAGATATAATTCATCCAATCTACATTATTATTAACAGTGACAATAGCAAATAAGGACTCAAAACCTGCTTTAACCTGATCTCTAGAATTAAATTAATCTCGCACCCCCCTTGGCACTCCTATTGCATCTATGTATACATGTGGATTAAAGTTACCACCTGGAGCGTCAACTTATCTCTTAGCACGATGCGGTGTTGGATTCTCACCCTCAGTGTAGTCTTCATATTGCACATTTCATTGTATTAATTTGTTGTGAAACAGGGGGCTAGTGTACAGTAGTCAAAGGTGTGTTAGAGGAATTGTACCACATTATAGCATGTAAAGGATATACAGGATCATTAGTTTTTTCAGTGCGAAGTGTGGATCCAAGTGGGCTTTCCTTCAAGCTTGACTGCAGTTGGGGCGGTGAGCAGCATCTGGTAAGGACCTTTAAACCGGGTTTCTCGCTCAAACTTTTTCACATAGACCCTGTCACCTGGTTTCAGATAGTGACACTCATCTGTAGGACCTGGGAGAAAAGCAGAGACTGCAGAATACATTATTGATAATTCCTTGGGGAGGCCTATGATAACATTAACAAGAAAATCATTCCCCAAATTCAGCTACTGTGGCATGTATCCTCCTAAGAAAAAGAAAAACTAATGGAAGACACTCAATTCAAAATTTGCCCATTTTCTTCATTGCCTTTTGTATCTGCTTTCCCCCTACTCCGCGGATGGTAGGGTGTGTGAAAAACCTGGAATATACCCAAAATAGACATGATGTGTTGCATTATTTCACCTGTGACATTTGTACCTTTGTTTGACTCAATCACTTCCGGTACCCCGTATCTGCGGATTACCTCATTCATGAATTTCTGTGCGGTTACCTGCTTATTTACTTTGGTAACAGGGTCGGCTTCCAACCTGAAAAGACATCAACAACAACAAGCACATATTCATGCTTCCCAACAAGTAGGAGCTGAGTGTAGCCAATTTGCAATCCCTGAAATGGGTAGAGTGGCCTAGGCAAGTGTGGTGTGGCAAATTTTACTTCTGCCCTGTTGCTTACGGCAAAGATCATGCAAAATTGGACAAATGATGCAGCAGCTACAGAAAACCCAGGAGCCACCCGTCCTCGTTCAAGCGTCGACATCATTACTGCTTTGAGAGATGCGTCTTTCCGTGCGTCAGCTGGGCCATCATGGGGCACAGGGACTATGGTAAGCAAGTTCTGTTGACTGTTCACCATACGCCGTCCCTTTTTAGTCCATTTGTCTTTTTCTTAACTGTAAAGTCTTTAGCATGTCAAAGTCCTTATCAAAGTCCAAGTTCAAATCAAAGTCCAAGTGTAGTCAAAGTCCAAAGTTATTATCAAATTCTTCTTTTCTTCCATGGCTTGAGGGCCGCTGCCTTTGCTGTGTGGCCTGTGATGGCATTGCCTCTTGCTTCTTTGGTGTAGGAATTGGTGTGAGCTTTCCACCTTGTCAGGTAGAAGTAGGGCCTCCATGAGACTCTGCACCGCTGCAACATTCTTAATTGGCTGTCCTGCTGAGGTAAAAAACTGTCTGGCCTTCCATGTTGGGCCGTAATCATGAGCTATGCCAAATGCATACCGGGAGTCAGTGTAAATGTTTGCCGTCTTACATTCCTCCACTCTACACGCCTCAGCGAGGGCTTTTAGTTCCGCTTCTTGTACTGCAACATGCGGAGGCAGAGCTTCTGCTTTTAGGACATCTTGTTGTGTAACCACTGTATATCCAGTGTGGAGTCGTCAATCACCCTGGGTACCATCTATAAAAAACAACTCAAAATATGCATTGTTAACAAGGGCTTTCAGTAACTTTTTTTTTAAAACTTAAATTTTCTTGTTGCATCAATGCTAGACAATCAGGCTGATATTCTATTTCAAAAAGATCAGAACCTTGTTGCAAAAAATTAAAAAATTTAAAAATGACTTGCAAAAAATTTAAAAATGGCTGAATTTAAAAATGGCTGACTTGCAATACCTAGATCACCTATGCCTCCCCCCCCCCCCCCCTTTAAACCAGGGTACTCAATTGGAACAATAGTAGTCGGGTTTAAGTTAGTATAACATTGTAAAAAGATTTGATGGATGCAGATAAGGCCTGTAAGATGTTAGCATGTATAATAGAAACATGAGTTACACCGGGGAAGAATAACCTACAAAACATCTATTCATATTTGAAATGTGAGATCCCTTTAAGTGAATTCATTATTAGTCTGTTCCTGCATGCAATGTCTTATCAAAATTTGAGACGGGAGACAAAACAAAACAAAAACTTTTACTAGCTGCTCAAGCTCCTCACCCCTCCCTTGTGGACAAGAGGGATGAAACATTACGTACTATTACATCATCTAGCTCCACCCCTTCGATATTGGCTCCGTGCGTCCGTCTTCTCAGCTCCATTTCAGCGTAACAGTCCACACGTCCACATCTCAACCAAGCAAAGTCCCATGCATGGGGAGGACTTTTATCCCCAGTCAATTATCTGCATCACACATTCCACCACAGCTTGAACACGGGTCACTAACTCTCATCCATCCATGCTCTCAAGTCTGCTCCGTCACCCCCCTTGAAGGTGTACCAGTACATACAGATGCACAGACAAAAAAAGAAAAAAGTTTGGCAAACAAACATACATCAGTTGAAAAACATTGAGGTGAGTGCTTTCATTTTATAAAGTGCATAATTCTATTGAGATGAGATTGTGAATGAGCGCTATCTTTGACAAATTATGTGAAAAAGTTTGCTGAGTGACTGAGATATTCTATATTTCTTATCAACTGAAGCTATTATATGCTGTATTAAACACTGAAGTATTATAGAATCTGTGGGTGTTTTTCAACCCCCCTTGTGACCCTGAGCTCAGAGTGAATCTGAAAGCCCCCACCTTTTCAAAACAAACTGTTATCTCTCCGCGAATATGAAACACAGACTGAATTGTTTTAGCTAAAACTATTGCCTGCATTTTGAAATCATAATTACAGCGCAACATGTTCTTCATTTTCAACCCCTGTATAAGTAAGAATATACCTTAGAATGCTAGGTTTCCTGCCTACTAAGACGGTATAATTAATTAAATTCATTTCAAGCCTTCATTCCTTTACAGCAAGCAGATATATTATCCAGGGTTATTATTGCATTCTTTCTCTTGCTTCGTTATCTCTTGACCTTGAAAAGCTTACACAGACTCGCAGCTACATGTCAACAAAACTCTTCTCCCCTAAAAGCAAGCTCAGTTAACTATTTGCACACACAGTATATACATATATACACATATATATCCATATCTATTATCTATCTTGTATTATACACATTTTCATCTCTCTTTGCCAACAAATCACATGCATTGTAACTTTCTTATCGACTTTGCCTGCTTCTCATACTTCTCTCCCCTACCTAACTGCCAATGTAACCTTCAATAGACACTCTCCTGACGCCCTCTTGATCACTTACTGTACTTTTCAACATTTCACTTACAGATACTTTCTTAAACAAATAATGTGTACATACTTTCTCTGACTGTCTCTCTCTCTCTCTCCTCCTCCAGCATTTTCTAGCAAACCTTGGTCTTCCAAGGCACCTCTCGGTCCTAAAGACCTCCCTCCCAGACACCATTTTGTAATCTGCCGTGCGGGTCGGTGTCACACATTTTCATTAGAGTTTTCTTACATTCTACAAATTCATCCACACGGCGGCAGCCCTTGAGGGGCTCTGTCTTCTTTAATAAGGTCTTACGCATATTAGAACAACAACAATAATAATAACACGCTCCATAGAGTGCATCCCTCTTAATTTTCAAATTGTCAGCCCCTTATATACCGGCAAAACAACCGAGGGCATCTTCTTCCATGGAACCAGTCCCATAAAAATGCATCTCTCTGAAATCAAATCGTTAGCCCCATATATAAGGCAAACCGACCGAGAGTCCCTTTTTCTATGAGACTTATCTCATAGAGTGCGTCTCCTCCTCAGCTAAACCATTAACTAACTAAACTAAACCCGAGGGTCCCTTCTTCTATGAGACAAAATAAAAAGTAAGAGAAAAAAAACTTCTGCAGATACAACAATCTCCACTATTATTAAAATGTTAAAACTTCAAAGTACAAATAAACTACAGACTAGTTTCCGGGTGAGCCATTGGTGCGCATATCACGGTCAGTGGTCCATGACGGCAAACCCGGAGCCCACACGAGTTACCGTGTAGAACTCTTAACCCAACCCGTCCGGTCACAAACCACAGATAGTCAGTCCCGCTGCAAGACTCTCAGCGTAAAACACAACATAAATATATGCTGGCCTTACCTGGAGTTCTGTGAGTTGATCAGGCTCGGTTTGCAGCAGGACGGCTTCCCCGTGGCGTGGATCCTGGTGAATTGCGCTGTAAGCTCCGGTTTTGTCGCCGCACGTTCGGGCGCCATTTATCAGGGTAAAATTTCTAAGTACAGCACCAATCGGGCCCACCCCACTTGCCCCGTTGCCGGCGGTAAGAAGAGACACCACACAGGGATCTGGTATCATTCCTCACACGGGACATGGCTGCGCTGTGCCGACGTGCTTTATTACAGATTACATGAGATCTTATACCCTTTGTCCCCTCACCAACAAGGGGTGATGGGCTTATAACCATATATGGGCAGTCCGGATTTTCGGCCTGAGACAGTGAAAATTATGTACATGGTTGAACATCTTGATACGGCACTTCTGGGGAAACGGCCAAGTACATGCGGACTTCATGTCTGGTTCTTCTTTGCTGTGTTTAAGATACATTTTGTTCAAGATACGTTTTTGTCTTCGCCTGGCAAGGCCTCTTGGAATATCTGATGTAAGGCGACATATAAGTTTTTTTCATTTGGAATTGAATAGAACTTGCATACAGGTATAAAGCATAAAAAAAACATATGGCAATATATATATATATATATATATATATATATATATATATATATATATATATATATATATATATATATCCTCACACAAGAGTACAGGTGTACCCCTGAAAAATGTGTTTACCCAGAGTGCAAGTGAAATCCAGGAACATTTTTTTTAAGATAGAGCTTGTTGTTGCGTAATTTGCTAACAGAGCCTGGAGGCAGCCCTCCAAAACAAAAAAAAATTAAAATAGTTTTTACGAAGCCTTTTGGCCCGCAGAAGAATTGGCTGCTCAGCGTGATGTCATGCTGGTTTAGGAGAAGGTGGAAGAGGAGGAAGATCAGAGAAGCATAAACCAAGCTACTTCCCTCTATTTTTTGGGGTGATATAGGATGCATGGGTCTTTAGTTCCAGCTTAAATAATCTTTATGCTCCGCTGCTCTCCATTGGTGGAGAAGAGAAGTCAGGGGAAATCCAGCCTTTTTGTTCATCTTAATGAGTGTAAGCCTGTTGGCGCTCTCAGTCGACAGGTGGGTACGCTTCTCCGTGATTATCCCTCCAACAACACTAAACACCCTCTCTGATAATATGCTAGCGGCAGGGCAGGCCAGCACCTCCAAGGCATACAGCACCAGTTTGTGCCACGTGTCTATTGAACCAGTGTAAAGTGCTGACATCTAGGCCTAATTCACCGCCCACAGAGACTGGTAGATATGAGAGGCTCAATGCAGTGCTAGAAAAAAATTAAAGCACTGTAAAGCACTGAAATCTATTCCTAATCCACCACTCACAGAGACTTGTAAATTTGAGAGGCCTTGAGCTGGGCCAGAAAAAAATAACCCACTGTATAGCGTGATAACTAGGGCTAATTCAAAGCACACAGAGACTAATAGATACAGTATGCTCCAATACATCAACAACACTTAGTCCCCCCCCCAAAAAAAAAAAAACAAACAAAAAAAAAAACCAAAAAACTAAATATAAACCCCTAGTAGTACACAGCATAAAACCTCTAACAGTGGGCAGAATACAGCTGGGATGCACGTACACACACACACACACACACACACACACACACACACACACAACAATTTTTACTTTGGTCAAACCCTTATTAGCAAGGCACATCTTAGCTAAGCACAACACTACCTGCAACCAAGGACAATCACTGCCTGCAGGTGACACTGCTGCCTCTTCTCCTGGGTTACATGCTGCCCAACCCAACGCACACTGCACTCCTGCGTCCACAGCGCACACAAAAGTTTCCCTGTGCAGCCTTCAGCTGCCCTCATGCCACACGCTTGCTTCATAGCTACACCACCGTCATGTCTATTTATAAGTGCATCTGAGATGAGAAGGAACTGGGGGCACAAACTGCAGAGGGTTGGCAGGGTCAGGCAGCAACCCTTTTTGAAGGGAGGGGGGGTGCATTGTTGAGAATTGATGATAAATTGACGTACGATCATCATTCCAATTTCGTGCCACCTCTATCGCAAAATTGTCAGGAGCTGCAAACGTGGGCATAAAGGGGACTCAGGTGCCAGCCCAGCACTTCGCACTTCTACACATTTCCACAATGCAGCAATACCCTGTGTGGGAAGTATGTGAGCAGGCCCTGGGTCAGGCTTGGTCCCAGACTCCATTTTGTGTGACCCAAGGTACCGCCAATGACATAGCAGTGGGGACTCCATGTATCCACACACTACTCATTGTGTTTGGGTGTCGGGTACCTCATCGACAACGCAAGGGGAAAGCCATCTGCACTCTGCACCCTACCCAAGTCAGTCAGTGTCTTTGTGCCAGACAGGTAAATCACCGCTATGGGAAGTCTGTGTGCACCCAAAGCATAGGTGAGTCCAAAGAATCCCAAGACATGAACCATGAAGAAATCAGAGTGCCCAAACATGGCAGACTTTCACTGCACCGAGGACATAGGCCTCTGCACAAACCCTCAGCAATCGTGGGCATAGAGCAGACTCTGATGCTAGTACAGCAGTGAACATCTCATTTAATTTGTTGCGGTTGCTTTCACCGTTCCAAAGACTGGATTAACCAGGGCCAAGTTCCACGGGCCCAACCTGGCACAGTTGCATTTCCATCATGACATAGGCCTCTGCACAAACCCTCAGCAATGGCGGGCATACAGCGGACTTCAATGCTAGTGCAGCTGTGAACGTCTTATTTGTGCAGTATCGCTCCTCTTGTTTGGCCCAAACCAGTGCCGCGGATAACTGTGGTAACGCAAGAGAAAATACATGTTGGCCTCAGCCCACAATTCATGCCCTAGTCAGTCAGAGTTTTGGGGCCAGATAGGTAAAACACTGTGATGGGAGGACTTTGTGCACCAATAGTATAGACAGATCCCTGTAACATTCCAGTAGCAAAGTTATAGGCAGACCCCTGTAACATTCCAGTAGCAAAGATATAGGCAGACCCCTGTAACATTTCTGTAGCAGCAGTATTGGCAGACCCCTGTAACATTTCTGTAGCAGAAGTATAGGCGGACCCCTGAAACATTTCTGTAGCAGAAGTATAGGTGGACCCCAGAAACATTTCTGTAGTAACAGTATAGGCAGACCACAGTACCATTTCTGTAGTAATAGTATAGGCAGACCTCAGTAACATTTCTGTAGCAGATATATAGGCGGACCCCTGAAACATTGGTGTACCATTAGTGTTGGCGAAGTCCGGAAAAAAAAAAAAGGTAGATAATAGAGATGAGCGAACGTACTCGTCCGAGCTTGATGCTCGGGCGAATATTAGGGTGTTCGGGATGTTCGTTATTCGTAACGAACACCACACGATGTTCGGATGTTCGGGTTACTTTAACTTTCTTCCCTGAGAAATCATTTCTATATGCGCTCAATGGGGCCGGCGGCAGCAGCGCCAACCCCATTGAGAACATATAAAAGACAAATCCTTCTTCTCTGCCACAGCTGTAACAGCTGTGACAGAGAAGAACGATGTTTGCCCATTGAATTCAATGAGACCGGCAATACAGCCGACTCCACTGAATGCAATGGGCTGCCGGCGATCGCGGGATGAATTGTCGGAAAGGGGTTAAATATATAAGCCCTTTCCTGCAATTCATCCAGAAATGTGTAAAAATAAAAAAAATATATATATATACTCACCTGGTGCCGACAGACGGAGTTCAGCGCGGCAGGCTGCAGTTCTCCTGAACTGCTCTGAACAGCTGTGAGTAGTATTCAGCAGCCGGGGATTTAAAATCCCCGCCTGCTGAATAAGATGCCTCTGAATGGTCACAGCCTGACCAATCAGAGGCCAGCCCTCACTCACACCCATTCATGAATTCACTTGCTGTGTCGTTCCCATCATTTTCTTGAATTGCCAAGATTTTCACACATGAAAACCTTAGCGAGCATCGGCGAAATACAAAAATGTTCTGGTCGCCCATTGACTTCAATGGGGTTCGTTATTCGAAACGAACACCCGAACATCGCAGGAAGTTCGTTTCGAATAACGCGAACCCGAACATTTTGGTGTTCGCTCATCTTTAGTAGATAACAGTATAGGCGAAGGCTAGAAAAAATAGTGTAACACGAGTACAAGTGAAACTCTGAAAATGTATCAACCAAGAGGGCAGGTGAAACCCAGAAATATATATATTTTTTTTTCCATTTGTTCTTTATTGCATTTTTGAAAAAACACTTACAGGACATACATTAAATATACGTGTGAGTGCACATGAATTTAGTAGGTCATACTTGATTACAATGGAGCAAATTGTTGTTTAATAGCTTCACTTTTGTAATAGCCTTGTAGAGTCCATGTCTATATCCTGTGTAAAAAAAGCGAATTTTAGACATAAAACCACGAACAAAACTGATCATGTGTATTTTTACTTAGTATTAGATGGTATATATATATATATATATATATATATATATATATATATATATATATATATATATATATATATATATATATATTAGAGATGGGCGAACACCAAAATGTTCGGGTGTTCGTTATTCGGAACGAACTTCCCGCGATGCTCGAGGGTTCGTTTCGAACAACGAACCCCATTGAAGTCAATGGGCGACCAGAGCATTTTTGTATTTCGCCGATGCTCGCTAAGGTTTTCATGTGTGAACATCTGGGCAATTCAAGAAAGTGATGGGAATGACACAGAAACGGATAGGGCAGGCGAGGGGCTACATGTTGGGCTGCATCTCAAGTTCACAGGTCCCACTATTAAGCCACAATACCGGCAAGAGTGGGCCCCCCCCCCCCCCCCCTCCCAACAACTTTTACTTCTGAAAAGCCCTCATTAGCATGGCATACCTTTGCTAAGCACCACACTAGCTACAACAAAGCACAATCACTGCCTGCATGACACTCCGCTGCCACTTCTCCTGGGTTACATGCTGACCAACCGCCCCCCCTCCCCCCCACAGCGCACACCAAAGTGTCCCTGCGCAGCCTTCAGCTGCCCTCATGCCACACCACCCTCATGTCTATTTAGAAGTGCGTCTGCCATGAGGAGGAACCGCAGGCACACACTGCAGAGGGTTGGCACGGCTATGCAGCGACCCTCTTTAAAAGGGGTGGGGCGATAGCCCACAATGCTGTACAGAAGCAATGAGAAATAGAATCCTGTGCCACCGCCATCAGGAGCTGCACACGTAGGCATAGCAATGGGGAACCTATGTGCCACACACTATTCATTCTGTCAAGGTGTCTGCATGCCCCAGTTAGACCGGGCTTTTTAATTCATAGACACAGGCAGGTACAACTCCCTATTGTGAAGTCCCTGTGGACCGACAGCATGGGTGGGTGCCAGGAAGCCACCGGCGGTACATAGAAATATCCCATTGCATTGCCCAACACAGCTGAGGTAGTAATGTCGTGCGTAATACAGGTGGGCTTCGGCCCACACTGCATGCCCCAGTCAGACTGGGGTTCTTTAGAAGTGGACAGATGTATTAAAAACTCTGTGTGCACCTACAGCATGGGTGGCTCCCTGGAACCCACCGGCGGTACATAAAAATATCCCATTGCATTGCCCAACACAGCGGATGTAACGTCAGCTGTAATGCAGGTGGGCTAAAAATTCATTTGATTACACTGTAGGCGAGGGCCCACAAAAATTGCTGTATCAACAGTACTAATGTACATCCCAAAAATTGGCCATGGCCAGCCAAGAGGGCAGGTGAAACCCATTAATCGCTTTGGTTAATGTGGCTTAAGTGGTAACTAGGCCTGGAGGCAGCCCAGTGTAACAAAAAATTGGTTCAAGTTAAAGTTCCAACGCTTTTAAGCGCATTGAAACTTATAAAAATTGTTCAGAAAAATTATTTGAGTGAGCCTTGTGGCCCTAAGAAAAATTGCCCGTTCAGCGTGATTACGTGAGGTTTCAGGAGTAGGAGCAGGAGGAGGAGGAGGAATATTAGACACAGATTGATGAAGCAGAAATGTCCCCGTTTTGGATGGTGAGAGAGAACGTAGCTTCTATCCGCGGGTGCAGCCTACGTATTGCTTACGTATCGCTGCTGTCCGCTGGTGGAGAACAGAAGTCTGGGGAAATCCAGGCTTTGTTCATCTTGATGAGTGTTAGCCTGTCGGCACTGTCGGTTGACAAGCGGCTACGCTTATCTGTGATGATTCCCCCAGCCACACTAAACACCCTCTCCGACAAGACGCTAGCCGCAGGACAAGCAAGCAACTCCAGGGCATACAGCGCTAGTTCAGGCCACGTGTCCAGCTTCGACACCCAGTAGTTGTAGGGGGCAGAGGCGTCACCAAGGATGGTCGTGCGATCCGCTACGTACTCCCTCACCATCCTTTTACAGTGCTCCCGCCGACTCAGCCGTGACTGGGGAGCGGTGACACAGTCTTGGTGGGGAGCCATAAAGCTGGCCAGGCCCTTAAAGACTGTTGCACTGCCTGGGATGTACATGCTGCTCGATCTACGCACATCCCCTGCTACCTTGCCCTCGGTACTGCACCTTCTGCCACTAGCGCTGTCGGCTGGGAATTTTACCATCAGCTTGTCCGCAAGGGTCCTGTGGTATAGTAACACTCTCGAACCCCTTTCCTCTTCGGGAATCAGAGTGGGCAGGTTATCCTTATACCGTGGATCGAGCAGTGTGTACACCCAGTAATCCGTCGTGGCCAGAATGCGTGCAACGCGAGGGTCACGAGAAAGGCATCCTAACATGAAGTCAGCCATGTGTGCCAGGGTACCTGTACGCAACACATGGCTGTCTTCACTAGGAAGATCACTTTCAGGATCCTCCTCCTCCTCCTCCTCCTCAGGCCATACACGCTGAAAGGATGACAGGCAATCAGCCGGTGTACCGTCAGCAGCGGCCCAAGCTGTCTCTTCCCCCTCCTCCTCATCCTCCTCATGCTCCTCCTCCTCCTCCTGTACGCGCTGAGAAATAGACAGGAGGGTGCCCTGACTATCCAGTGGCATACTGTCTTCCCCCGCCCCCGTTTCCGAGCGCAAAGCAGCTGCCTTTATGGTTTGCAGGGAATTTCTCAAGATGCATAGCAGAGAAATGGTGACGCTAATGATTGTAGCATCGCCGCTCACCACCTGGGTAGACTCCTCAAAATTACCAAGGACATGGCAGATGTCTGCCAACCAGGCCCACTCTTCTGAAAGGAATTGAGGAGGCTGACTCCCACTGCGCCGCCCATGTTGGAGTTGGTATTCGACTATAGCTCTACGTTGTTCATAGAGCCTGGCCAACATGTGGAGCGTAGAGTTCCACCGTGTGGGCACGTCGCACAGCAGTCGGTGCACTGGCAGCTTAAAGTGATGTTGCAGGGTGCGCAGGGTGGCAGCGTCCGTGTGGGACTTGCGAAAATGTGCGCAGAGCCGGCGCGCCTTTACGAGCAGGTCTGACAAGCGTGGGTAGCTTTTCAGAAACCGCTGAACCACCAAATTAAAGACGTGGGCCAGGCATGGCACGTGCGTGAGGCTGCCAAGCTGCAGAGCCGCCACCAGGTTACGGCCGTTGTCACACACGACCATGCCCGGTTGGAGGCTCAGCGGCGCAAGCCAGCGGTCGGTCTGCTGTGTCAGACCCTGCAGCAGTTCGTGGGCCGTGTGCCTCTTATCGCCTAAGCTGAGTAGTTTCAGTACGGCCTGCTGACGCTTGCCCACCGCTGTGCTGCCACACCGCGCGACACCGACTGCTGGCGACATGCTGCTGCTAACACATCTTGATTGCGAGACAGAGGAGGAGGAGGAGGAGGAGGAGGAGGAGGAGGGTGCTTTAGTGGAGGAAGCATACACCTCCGCAGATACCACCACCGAGCTGGGGCCCGCAATTCTGGGGGTGGGTAGGACGTGAGCGGTCCCAGGCTCTGACTCTGTCCCAGCCTCCACTAAATTCACCCAATGTGCCGTCAGGGAGATGTAGTGGCCCTGCCCGCCTGTGCTTGTCCACGTGTCCGTAGTTAAGTGGACCGTGGCAGTAACCGCGTTGGTGAGGGCGCGTACAATGTTGCGGGAGACGTGGTCGTGCAGGGCTGGGACGGCACATCGGGAAAAGTAGTGGCGACTGGGAACTGAGTAGCGCGGGGCCGCCGCCTCCATGATACTTTTGAAGGACTCCGTTTCCACAACCCTATACGGCAGCATCTCAAGGCTGACGAATTTTGCTATGCGGACGGTTAACGTTTGAGCGTGCGGGTGCGTGGCGGCGTACTTGCGCTTGCGTTCCAACAGTTGCGCAAGCGACGGCTGGACGGTGCGCTGAACTACACTGCTGGATGGGGCCGAGGACAGCGGAGGTGAGGGTGTGGGTGCAGGCCAGGAGACGGTAGTGCCTGTGTCCTGAGAGGGGGGTTGCATCTCAGTGGCAGGTTGGGGCACAGGGGGAGAGGCAGGGGTGCAAACCGGAGGCGCTGAACAGCCTTCGTCCCACCTTGCGGGGTGCTTGGCCATCATATGTCTGCGCATGGTGGTGGTGGTGAGGCTGTTGGTGTTGGCTCCCCGGCTGAGCTTTGCGCGACAAAGGTTGCACACCACTGTTCGTCGGTCGTCAGGCGTCTCTGTGAAAAAACTGCCAGACCTTAGAGCACCTCGGCCTCTGCAGGGTGGCATGGCGCGAGGGGGCGCTTTGGGAAACACTTGGTGGATTATTCGGTCTGGTCCTGCCTCTACCCCTGGCCACCGCACTGCCTCTTGCAACCTGCCCTGCTGATGCCCTTGACTCCCCCTCTGAAGACCTGTCCTCCTGAGTAAGCGTTGCACACCAGGTGGGGTCAGTCACCTCATCGTCCTGCTGCTCTTCCTCCGAATCCTCTGTGCGCTGCTCCCTCGGACTTACTGCCCTTACTACTACCTCACTGCAAGACAACTGTGTCTGATCGTCATCGTCCTCCTCACCCACAGAAAGTTGTTGAGACAGTTGGCGGAAGTCCCCAGCCTCTTCCCCCGGACCCCGGGAACTTTCGAATGGTTGGGCATCAGTGACGATAAACTCCTCTGGTGGGAGAGGAACCGCTGCTGCCCAATCTAAGCAGGGGCCCGAGAACAGTTCCTGGGAGTGTTCCCGCTCCTGAGCAGGTGTTATTGTAGTGGAGTGAGGAGGCTGGGAGGAAGGAGGAGCAGCAGACAGAGGATTCGGATTGGCAGCAGTGGACGGCGCAGAACTGCGGGTAGACGATAGGTTGCTCGAAGCACTTTCTGCCATCCAGGACAGGACCTGCTCACACTGCTCATTTTCTAATAACCGTCTCCCGCGTGGACCCATTAATTGGGCGATGAATGTGGGGACACCAGAAACGTGCCTCTCTCCTAATCGCGCAGCAGTCGGCTGCGACACACCTGGATCAGGAGCTTGGCCTGTGCCCACACCCTGACTTGGCCCTCCGCGTCCTCGGCCGCGTCCACGTCCTCTAGGCCTACCCCTACCCCTCAGCATGCTGTATTACCAGTGATTTGATTTCACAGGCAGCTAATAAATTGGCGCAAGACTGCAGGCCAAATATAATTTTTTTCCCTTTTTTGAAAACGAAAGGCCCCACTGCCTCTAGTGAATGAATAATCTAAGTTTAATAACTGTGCTGTGTCCCTGCTTATGTGTCACAGAACGTGAGGGTAGCAGAGTTATTAACTGTGGCAGAGCAGGTATTTTTTTTCCCAATTAAGGAAAGCAAATGGCGAAGCCAGGAGTAAAACGTAGCTGGGTACGTATGATTTTTACAGGTTGCACACGCAGCCGACACGTGTCCACCGGCGTTAGTACGGACAGAGGCAGGACAAATAGAATTATTTTCCGTTTTTTTTTGCACCAAAAGGCAGCACTGCGTATATTCTATGAACATGAGAAGTTTAATAACTGTGCTGTTTTCCTGCTAATGTGTCACAGAACGTGAGGGTAGCAGAGTTATTAACTGTGGCAGAGCAGGTATTTTTTTTCCCAATTAAGGAAAGCAAATGGCGAAGCCAGGAGTAAAACGTAGCTGGGTGTGTATGATTTTTACAGGTTGCACACGCAGCCGACACGTGTCCACCGGCGTTAGTACGGACAGAGGCAGGACAAATAGAATTATTTTCACTTGTTTTACAAGCAAAAGGCAGCACTGCGTATATTCAATGAATAATA